>NC_036854.1:5522212-5526426 GCF_002910315.2 Salvelinus sp. IW2-2015 | reverse complement strand
TCTCTCTCTTCTCTCACCTCTTCCTCCTCTCTCTCTCTGACTCTCCTCTCTCTCTCTCTCTCCTCTCTCCGCTCCTACTCATCCTCTCCTCTCTCTCTCTCTCTCTTCTCTACTGTCTCTACACTGTCATCCTGTCTCTGTCTCTGGTCCTCTGTCTCTGTCTCCATGCTCAGACCTCATGCAGTATGTCTGCCGCCTTTTACCAAACTTTTTTACCGCCCCTGGGCGGGGCAAACTTATTATTATCACAGGCGACAGGGAGCAGGAACACACACTACAGATGGAACCACAACGCGGGCAAGAAAGGCCAGCCGGTGTTCCGGTTTCACGATAACTATGCTCGTGGGTAGCTGTTGTATGCAACACGGTCAGGACTTCTGAGAATTGATCCTGCCTGGTAGGCCCAACATTTGGGGCTCTGCCTGAGGGACGGCAGGGACGGTATTGTCAAAATGTAAACAAATCAACAATGTTGTGCTGTGTGCGGGCGTGGTGGGAGCATCTGTTGTAGTACAGTGGTAGCATCTGTTCTGTACTTCAGATCCCATGACTCATTAACGTGTCTCTTGATTGGATGCTTATCTATAAAGGAGCAGAGAGCTGACTTTACATAGGCGATGAGGCTCTGAATTGGCTAAAAACAAAATGGAAAGCAAATAGAATAGCTACCAAAATCGAAAATTGCCCATCACTTGAGGATCTTGCAGAGCGTTTATATTAGTGTATTTGGAGAGTAGATTTGGAATACTTTATTATAGGCATTCGTAGAGTGTTAATAGAATGTTTTTGAAGAGTTCTCAGCGTCATCTCAGTGTGCGTGGGTCCTGTAATAGCACGTTCTGGCGGCTAGTCGTTAGCTTAGGTCACTGCTGCTGCCTGCCCTCACAGCCAGCTGCCTCCCCTGCCTCTCTATTCTCGGTCTCTGTACGCCTTTCTTTTCTCTTACTCTCTCTCTCTCATCTCCTCTGCTCTCCCATTCTCTTTCTCTCCCCATCTCCGTCTCTCTTCTCGCCTCTCTCTATCTCTTCTCTCTCTCCTTCCTCTACTCTCGCTCCTCTCTCTCTCTCTCTCTCCTCTCTCTCTCTCTCTCTACTCTCTCTCTCGCTCTCTCGTCTCTCTCTCCTCTCTCCTCTCTCTCTCTGCTCTCTCTACTCTCTCTCTCTCTCTCTCTCTCTCCCCATCTCTCTCTTCTCTCTCTCTACTCTACTGTCAGCTCATCCCTCTCTCTCCCTACTCCCTTCTATCTCGTCTTACCTCTTCTCTTAATATCTCTCTTTATCTCTCTTTATATCTCTGCTCCTTTATCTGCTCTCTTATGTCCTCTCTCTCTCCTCTCTCTCTCCTCTCCTCTCTCTCTCTCTCTCCTCTCTCTCTCTCTCTCTCTCACTCTCTCATCTCTCTCTTCTCTCTCTCTCTCTCTCATCTCCTCTCTCTCTCTCTCTCTCTCTCTCTCTCTCTCTGTGTCCTTGAAACAGGCCTTGTTTTTTGTGGAAGGGAGCGCTGAAAGGATTATGGGTCAGCAGCCGCCCCCTCCTGGGGTGCTACCTGTGGAAGGAAGTGTTTGATGCTGGCGCCAGAGAGCGGGAGAGGAGAGAGAGGGGAGGAGAGGGGAGATGAGGAGAAGGCACAGACCTGCTGTCCTGTCTCTATGGGGTGGACAAGACTCCTTCCTTTGCCAGCAACATTTCTCTTTTCCTTTGATTCTCTCTTTTCAGGGACTGGGGTGTGATACGGCATGGTCTAAGGATAGTGTCCTGGGCAGGGAGCAGTACATGATGGGATGCATGGGCGGATTTGGAGTCTAGACAGTTTCCTCTTCCTTCTCTTCTTCCTTATCCTCCTCCCCTTCCCTCCTCCTTTCCTCCTCTATCTTGTTCTGGCAAGCCTTCATCCTCCCACCCTCCTCTTTCTCTCTCCATCATGCAGTATAAAAACAGATTTGATTTAAGATGGTTGTGTGGGATAAAAAGCATAATTGATTAGCATCGCCATGATGCATTTTATTGGGACTGTCAGTTTAGCCTGGTCTCCTCTCCAGGTATTCAGTGTCAGAGATCCATAACTCCAGAGCAGTGTGTTTAAATATTGGGATCGATCCAATGTTCAGTAGAGTTAATCCCTTCAGCCTTTAGAGCTGAATCGGTAGATGTCATATCACTTTCTTCTATCTGATAGCTGGCCTGGTTTGATTTCTGATCGATCGTGTTTATTTGATCAAAGTGATTGCATCAATATAGTAAATCCAATGAGAGCAGCTGGGGGAGGCAGTGAGTGAGTGTGTAGAGGAGACTGTAGAGGATCAGGTTCCCTTTACTGCTAGTGTACAGGAAGAAGAACTAGCTAAAATGTTAGCTCAGGCAAACCATTGTTACCATACCACAACACATAAGTGTACTATACCATAAGAAAATGTTTTGTCTAGTTATTTGACTAACTATACCAAGCCTAGGATACCATCAGAGTTTTTAAGCGGGCTGGTTTTCTAGCGACGGCGTGATGTTGGAGCAGAAAACTCTGAGTGTACCAATTTAGTGTGGATAGTACAGCCCTAGTTCAGTGTGTGAGGGGGCAAGTCTCAGCCCTTGTTTAATGGATATGACCTAAACCCTCCTATGAATCTCATTCCATGTTTAATGAATAGGACCTAAACCCTCCGATGAATCTAGAGTGGACCAACTGTATGTTTTACTCTGTCTTTGTTTTCTCACCCTCCCTCTCTTTCAATGTCCATTCCTCTCTTTCTCTTTTAGTCAGTGTCTCTCTATTGCACTCCCCTTCCCCTTACTTTCCTTTTCTCTTTCTCTCTTTTGTTCTTTCTTTCTTTCCCAACTTCCCTCCTCTCTATGCATCACACATTCTTCTTGATGGGTTCAGCCACAAGCTATTCTGCTCACTCGCCTTTTCTCCCTCTCTCTTTTCTCGTTCTCGTTCTCGTTCTCTTCTCCTCTCTATCTCGTCTCTCTCTCTCTCTCTCCTCTCTCTCTCTCTCTCTCTCTCTCTCTCTCTCTCGTCTTCTCTCTCTCATCTCTCTCATCTCTCTCTTCTCTCTCTCTCGCTCCCTATTGCCCAGGGGCTGGGGGGTGGGGTGGGGCCCGGGTGGGGGGGGGGTTGCTTGAGGATATGCCAGAGAATATGTCTGTCTGTAATAAAGCCCTTTTGTGGGGGAAAACTAATTCTGATTGGCTGGGCCTGGCTCCCCAGTGGGTGGACCTATGCCTTCCCAGGCCCACCCATGGCTGTGCCCCTGCCCAGTCATGTGAAATCCATATATTAAGGCCTAATGAATTTATTTCAGTTGACTGATTTACTTCTATGAAGTGTAAGTGAAGTGTATTGCAATCACTCATCATTTCAGTAACTAATCAAAATATTTGTCACAGTAAATACAAAAATATCTCCTCCAGACACAGCTTCCCTCTCGTAGCTGTCTGGCACCGGCTGTAGTGGATTACCAGGTGGTTGAACTGTGTACCTCAGCAAATAGCCATTGTCAGATAGATGGATCTGTTGAAGGAGGGTTGTAATAAATTAAGCTTTCAGCTGTTGTTTCTGGGCAAATTAGTGTGGTGCACTGTGATGAGCACGGCTCAGGTTGAGAGGGAAGAGCAGCTGTGATTCACTGGTTTACTGTTACTGGGCTCAAGTGAAGGTGAGAGTGTTGTTTAGGTGTTCCTGAAGCAGAAGCAAACAGCCAGCAGCCATGTACTTTACTCTACTGTGTGTGGACTTGCATAATAAATCAAATGTGTCAGAGCAGATTATTTATACAGGGACCATATTAGACAAGTGAATCACCGCTCTCTGTGTGTGTGTAAGATTGAGTATGTGTGTATGTGTGTCTGTGTCTCTGTGTTTGCATTTGAGTGTGCGTGTGTATGTGTGTCTGGGTGTCTGTGTGTGTGCGTGCGTGTGTGTATGCATATGTGTATGCGTGAGTTTGTGCACATTTGTGTAAGCTTGAGTTTGTGCACACATGGATGTGTGTGTAAATGTGTATGTGTTTATTTTAGAGGGCATTATGTGCCCCTTGGCTCTCTCTGCCATATCTGTCATTGGGCTGTGATAAGAAGCTGTTCTCTCTCTCACTGTGGAAGACTGGCTGCGCACTGTTGCAGTAGATGGTTAGATGCCCTGTTAGATTCTGCGCTCTCTCTCTCTCTCTCTCTCTCTCTCTCTCTCTCTCTCTCTCTCTCTCTCTCTCTCTCTCTCTCTCT
>NC_036854.1:5515077-5521272 GCF_002910315.2 Salvelinus sp. IW2-2015 | reverse complement strand
ACACACACACACACACACACACACACACACACACCCTGTGGTGCAATGTGTTTGTACGAAACAACTAAACGGTCTAGAAGATCCATCATTCTTTCAATTGGTGCTGTCAGGTGAAGAGCCAACACAGCAATTTTAATGCATCCACAGGGGCCAACCAAGGGCTGTCCCTGGGTTTTATTGACAGGGGCCAACCAAGTGACAGGGGCCAACCCTCCCGGGTAGCAACACTAAGCGTGGGGACTTATGAGAACCCATAAGAAACATAACAGATCTGTTGACTTTGAGGGCAGAAATAGCTTTTTTAAGTTTCATCTGACTTGACAAGATGCGGAATTGACCCAGTTTTCTTTCCTACCCTATCTCCATTCCTCTCTGTCTTTCTCTCTCTCTCTCTCTACGCTCTCCCTCTTTTCTTCACCCTGGATAATCTGTCCATTATGTGAGTTGGAGTGGTGGTGACAGGGACATCATACTGTGGAGAGTTAACACAGAGCAGCATGTGCATGGAGTTTAGTATGGCTGGGAATTGCCAGGGACCTCATGATACGATATTATCACAATACTTACAGAGGTAGGATCTTCATTTGTTGCAAACTGGTAGTGTATTCAAGGTTTAAAAAGGCTTATAAAGTTAGCAATTTCCACTTAAAAATGTCAGACTTGATTTGCACTAAGAAAATTGTATCAACCCTACAAAAAATTGAAATGAATTATAATCCACATAATTATTAACATTTCCTGTTGCTGCAGAATTATTTTCCTGCCGTAGCAAACAGGCTTAAATTGTAGATCCTACATTAGTAGGTGCCAAAGCTACTGTGTATGTATTGTGAATCGATACTGTGATTTGCAATTTTTATTGCAATTTGATTTTCCACAGATATTGCAGTGCATTCGGAAAGTATTCAGACCCCTTGACTTTTTCCATATTTTGTGACAGATCTGACAGATCCTATCAAGCTCTGTCAGGCTGGATGGGGAGCGTCGCTGTACAGCTATTTTCAGGTCTCTTCAGAGATGTTCGATCAGTTTCAAGACCGAGCTCTGGCTTGGCCACTCAAGGACATTCAGAGACTTGTCCCAAAGCCACTTCTGCGTTGTCTTGGCTATGTGCTTAGGGTTGTTGTCCTGTTGGAAGGTAAACATCAAATCAAATCAAATTGTATTGGTTACATACACATGGTTAGCAGATGTTATTGCGAGTGTAGAGAAATGCTTGTGCTTCTGGTTCTGACAGTGCAGCAATATCTAACATGTAATCTAACAATTCCACAACAACTACCTAATACACACAAATCCAAGTAAAGGAATGGAAATTGAATATATACATATAAATATATGGATGAGCAATGACAGAGCGGCATAGGCAAGATGCAATAGATGGTATAAAATACAATATATACATATGAGATGAGTGATGCAAGATATGTAAACATTATTAAAGTGGCATTATTAAAGTGACTAGTGATCCATTTATTAAAGTGGCAAATGATTTCAAGTCTGTATGTAGGCAGCAGCCTCTCTGTGTTCGTGATGGCTGTTTAACAGTCTGATGGCCTTGAGGTAGAAGCTGTTTTTCAGTGTCTCGGTCCCAGCTTTGATGCACCTGTACTGACCTCGCCTTCTGGATGGTAGCGGGGTGAACAGGCAGTGGCTAGGGTGAAGCATTGTCCTTGATTATCTTTTTGGCCTTCCTGTGACATCGGGTGCTGTATGTGTTCTGGAGAGCACGTAGTTTGCCACTGGTGATGCGTTGTGCAGACCGCACTACCCTCTGGAGAGCCTTGCGGTTGTGGGCGGTGCAGTTGCCATACCAGGCCGCGATACAGCGTGACAGGATGCTCTCAATTATGCATCTGTAAAAGTTTGAGGGTTTTAGGTGACAAGCCAAATTTCTTCAGCCTCCTGAGGTTGAAGAGTCGCTGTTGCCTTGGCCCGAGTCTGTGTTCCTGAGCGCTCTGAAGCAGAATTTCATCAAGGTTCTCTCTGTACTTTGCTCCGTTCATCTTTCCCTCGATCCTGACTTGTCCCCCAGTACCTGCCGCTGAAAAACATCCCCACAGCATGATGATACCACCACCATTCTTCACCATAGAGATGATGTCAGGTTTCCTCCAGATGTGACGCTTGGCATTCAGACAAAGAGTTCAATCTTGGTTTCATTACACCAGAGTATCTTCTTTCTCGTGGTCTGAAAGTCCTTTAGGTGCCTTTTGGCAAACTCCAAGCGGGCTGTCGTGTGCTTTTTACTGAGGACCAACTCCCGTCTGGCCACTCTATAATAAAGGCCTGATTGGTGGAGTGCTGCAGAGATGGTTGTCCTTTCAGAAGGTTCTCCAATCTCCACAGAGGAACTCTGGAGCTCTGTCAGAATGACAATCAGGTTGTTGGTCACCTCCCTGACCAAGGCCCTTCTCCCCCGATTGCTCAGTTTGGCCGGGCGGCCAGCTCTAGTAAGAGTCTTGGCGCCTCCAGACTTTTTCAATTTAAGAAGGATGGAGGCTACTGTGTTCTTGGGGACCTTCAATGCTGCAGACACAATCCTGTCTCTGAGCTCTATGGACAATTCCTTCGACCTCATGGCTTGGTTTTTGCGCTGACATGCACTGTCAACTGTGGGACCTTATATAGACAGGTGTGTGCCTTTCCAAATCATGTCCAATCAATTGAATTTACCACAGGTGGACTCCAATCAAGTTGTAGAAACATCAAGTTGTAGATGCACCTGAGCTACATTTTGAGTGTCATAGCAAAGGGTCTGAATACTTATGTAAATTATTTTCTAAAAACCTGTTTTCACTTTGTCGTTATGGGGTATTGTGAGTAAAATAAGGCTGTAAAGTAACGTAACAAAATGTGGAAAAAGGGAAGGGGTCTGAAGGCTTCCAGAATGCACTGTATGTTTGCTGCAGAGAGAAAAGAGAGCATGACAAAATTAGTTTTGATCAGTCATGGAAATAAAAGTGCTGGAAACATGTTTACTCACAATTAAAAAATAAGATAGAGAACAAACTACAGGATAAAAAATAACAGAGTTTTGGCGCAGGTACAGCCAACTGGCGCTAGCTACTACCTCACAAAAAATAGTTGGCGTCAAAGTATCGATTATAATATTGTCCAATATAATATTGCGATATGTTTAATCTCTAACCAAACAGAGAATACAATTTTAAGGTTTATGTTTTAGATTTGATACTCCAGTACCATCTGTATTTGGTTTTGTGCTTATATTTGAGACAGAGCACAACCCCCAAAAAGGTAAATGGTATCTTCCAAGGGCATATTCTTTCGATCTGAACATGTGCTTTTGAAGGACACCATTTACCTTTCTCAGATGTGAAACATTCAGCATACTGTCTTACTGTTGTTGCTTCTTAAGACAAAAAGTTCACTCTCACAAAAGTGTTTAATGTCCACTATTTTCTGTCTTTGACCGTGGTTTGATGTCATTGTACAGCCAACCGTTTTCATGACGCAGTCTGTCTGTGTCCTTTTCGATAATATGCTTTCTTAGAGAAAGGCAGCGAGAACAGTTTGAAAAGCACAACCTTAAATCTTGCCCTTTTTTCAGGGTCAAAATATCTGGTTGCAAGCAACCCGGGGAATTTGTTTTCAAGTAAATAACTTATAGTTCTCATCCTGGACTAAAGCATCCAGATCATTCTACTGTTCTCATCCTGGACTAAAGCATCCAGATCATTCTACGTGTTCTCATCCTGGACTAGAGAGCAGCCAGATTGTCGATTTCTACTGTTTCTTCATCCTGGACTAAAAGCATCCAGAATCATTCTACTGTTCTCATCCTGGACTAAAGCATCCCGGGATCATTCTACTGTTCTCATCCGGGACTAAAAGGCATCCAGATCATTCTACTGTTCTCAGTCCTGGTACTAAAAAAAAAAAAAGAAGCATTTTTTTTTTTTTTTTTTTTTTCGCCCAGGATAGTTTCCCCCCTTCAATTATTACTTGTCGTCTCATCTGACTAAAGCATCCAGATCATTCTACTGTTCTTATCCTGGACTAAAGCAGTCGCAGGATCTTCTACTGTTCTCTCATCCTGGACTAAAGCATCCAGTCATTCTCTGTTATCTCATCCTGGACTAAAAGCATTCAATCATTCTACTGTCTCATCCTGGACTTAAAAGCATCCGGATCATTCTACTGGTTCTCTATCCTGACTAAAAGCATCCAGAGTCATTCTACTGTCTCATCCTGGACTAAAGCAGTCCAGATTCTTCTACTGTTCGTTTCATCCTGGACTAAAGCATCCAGATCATTCGTAACTTGTTCTCATGCCTGACTAAAGCATCCAGATCATTCTACTGTTCCTTCACCCTGGACTAAGCATCCAGCATCATTCTACTGCTTCTCATCCTGGACTAAAAGCATCCAGATGCATTCTACTGTCTCATCCTGACTAAAGCATCACGGATCATTCTACTGTTCTCATCCTGCGACCTAACAGCATCCAGATCATTCTACTGTTCTCATCCTGCGTACTAAACGCATCCAGGATCATGTTCTTACTGTTCTCATCCTGCGATAAAGCATCCAGATCATTCTACTGTTTCTTCATCCGGGACTAAAGCATCCGGATCATTCTACTGTTCTCATCCTGGACTAAAGCATCCAGATCATTCTACTGTTCTCATCCTGGACTAAAGCATCCAGATTATTCTACTGATTCTACCCTGCAGGGGTCTCTGTCTCTGTCTCTCCCCCTTTTCTGTCCCTCTCACTCTAATTTTTTGGGGATATGTGTGAGAGAGAAAGGAGGCTCTGTGTATATGTATGTGTGATGTACAGTGTTTGTATTAGTGAACCGGATGAGTGATGTGTGTGTGTGTGTGTGTATGTGATGACGTGTGTAAGCGTGTGGTCATATGTTCTGTTCTGGTGCAGGTAAGGGTGTGGTTTAGTGTTGCCCTTATCAGTTTATACAATTATATTCCTGCCCATAGCAGCCTGTGATGCAAGAGATTTTAGCGGGCTATTTTAGCTGAAGATGTTAGCTGGATGCTCTACTTGCTTGTTTTTCTCCTCTCTGGTTGTCATGTGTTACGCCTAACTCCTCTCTTCCATAAATAAGCATCATCAGTGAGCTCACTCATACAGGCCTTCATCAGAGGAAGCTCTTTATTTTCAATCTTTCCCCTTCTCTCTCTCTCTCTCTCTCTCTCTCTCTCTCTCTCTCTCTCTCTCACTCTCTCTCTCTCTGTATGTCTGGATATCTCTCTCCTCCTCCTCCTCCTCCATCCATCCATCCATCGCTCCCTTTCTTGCACCCACACATGCGTGCACTCTCTCCCACTTCCTTCTCCCCCATTCTTCATTTTCCCCTCTCTCTCCATCTCCCTCTCTGTCTCTCTCTAGGTCGGAGGGAGATGTCATTCTGTTGTGTTGTTTGTTTCTCTGCAGCTCCAGATGATCTTCCTTTGTCTTTTATTTTAATATTTATTTTCTCCATGTACACATCATATCTCTCCAGAAAACAACTTGCAAGGGTAGACATACTGTGGTGTATTATATAGGAAATGCCTAGCTATATCTTCAAGGTAGATAGACAACCGCACTTTGGTGTTTACTGTGGGTGAACAGTCGAAATGCTCTCATCTGTCCATTGCTCAGTCATGACAGAAAATCTGAGCAAGACGCAGGCTGTTCTGTTTCAAGCCCATCTAAGGACTGGAACCTATGGGAACCAAAGAATTTCCATGTTGTTCACTGCAGGTTAGCGTTGGCTGGTAAGCAGGGATGTCTGTCACCTTGACATGTCTTTGTTGATCTGTGTCTGTCCCTATCAAGTGAATAATGAAAGATTAAGAATATATTATTCTGTGAATATTGTGTGGTTCTATCTCCTTTATTACCCCTTCCACCTTCTTTTCCATTGGTTGATTCCTTGACGGAGAGCCTATCAGGTTTGGTCGTCCAGGTGTGGAGTGCTACTGTCAACATGAGAGTGGAGCAGCCGTCATCTCGCTACAGTTTCTCATCAATGAGGTGAGTGATGTGGAGAGAAATACATACCACATCCACCACCAGACCTCCTCTACTGACACGGTCTCTCTCTCTCGCTCTCAACCTTCCAAAGTCCAAACCCTTCTCTATTTCCTTTCCTCTCCCCCGACTCCAAAACATCTCAAACACTTCTGTAGTGTGTGTGTGCGTGTGTGTGTGTGTGTGTGTGTGTGT
>NC_036854.1:5512298-5515052 GCF_002910315.2 Salvelinus sp. IW2-2015 | reverse complement strand
GGAGCTTATTCCTTTGAGACATATCAATAGTCAAAGCATGTGCTGCCACTACTGTGACTGTCAAAGCCCTGCTTTATGACAGCTAGCTTAATCTGGCACTTGGCAGGTACTGCTTTACATCTGGACAGTATTAGGTATTTCACACACAGCACACAGAGATAGGACGGAGACCAGACAAGTGAGAAAATTTGCCTAATGGTTACTGATACAGCTGGAGGAGCTAGCCTGTTCTTGCCCTTTCTGCATAGCCTTGAATACCATCATCATGCCATTATCATTCATGGTCATTTGTCATCATTGGTCATGGTCATTATCATCATGGCCATTATCAATCATAGTCATTATCATCATGGTCAGTAACCATCATGGTCATTGCCATTCATGGTCATGGCATTATCAATCATGGTCATTACTCATCATTGCCGTTATCATTCATGGTCATTATCATTCATAGTCATATCATCGATGCGTCTTATCATCATGGTCATTGTCATCATGGTCATGGTCATTATCATTCATGGTCATTATCATCATTGTCCTTACATTCCCTGGCGCAGTGGTCTAGGGCACTGCATTCGGCGTGCTAGCTGCGCCACCAGAGTCTCTGGGTTCGCGCCCCAGGCTCTGTCGCAGCCGGCCGCACACCGGAGTAGATCCGTGGGCGACGACAATTGCATAGCGTCGTCCGGTGTTAGGGAGGGTTTGGCCGGTTAGGGAGGGTTTGCGGCCGCGTAGGGTTATCCTTGTCTCAGATGTATAAAATGTAATAAAATGTATGCACTGGCTTACTGTAAGTCGTCTGATAAGAGCGTCTGCTCTTGGCGGTAGGGATATCCTTCGTCTCAGTATGTAAAAATGTAATAAAATGTATGCACTCTACTGTAAGTCGCTCTGGATAAGAGCTGTCTGCTAATGGATAAAATGTGAATGTAATGTAGAAAATTAAAATGTTACTGTCATGGTCATTATGTCAACATGGTCATTATTCATTATAAAAAAAATTTCAAAGAAAATTACAGCACCACACAGCTATATGTTAATATATACTACTATTCAAATACCTATTTAGGACTTATAAAAAAAGCCTCCTCTGCTCACCTCCCAGGATGATCCCTGGCTCTCTTTCTGCTCTCCCTACATTGACCTCCTCCCTCCATGTGACCATCCGTTCACGCCGATTGACAATAACCAGAGTTCCTTATGGGCTGAGCCAAACAGAAAGGCCAGCTTAACTTTGCAGCCGCTTGGCAACCTGTCCTGGAAGAGGGGGTGGAAAAAATAAAAAATGTGAAAGGTTTTTCTTTTTTCTACAGCCTCTTGTCCTCCTGGCCATCCTCTTTTCTCCCTCATCTATCCATCTCTCTTTTTCTTCCTCTCTCTCCGGCTCTCTATGCATCCCTCTCTCTCTTTCTCCCTCTCTCTTTATCTCTCTCTCACTCCCTGGCTCTCTTTCTCCCTCTCTCTTTATCTCTCTCTCACTCCCTGGCTCTCTTTCTCTCGCTCTCTCTCTCTGATTATGTCTTTCTCAATTTCTGCTTTAACTGCAGCATACTGCAGATGACAACAGCAGACAGTTCAGTAGCGTGTTGCGTGCCCCTGCCTATTCACTGGCAGTGGTTCTTCTGTATATAAATTGAAGAAGTATCATATGGCAGATGTGTGTAGAGGTGTCTGTCAGTCTTGTCCAGCCCCAGGGTGACACCTTTACACCTGATGTCCCTCTTTCATCCTCCCTCCATCCTTCTCCCCCTCTCCTTCTTTCCAACCCAACAACTACACGCACACACACACACACAAACACACAAACACACACACATACACACAGACATGCATGCACAACATCCACATGTAACAACACACTCTCACACACTGAATCTTATAATAATTATGCAATTCATACAATTATTCGAAAACATTTCAGATCAGTTGTTTTTGCTATTACTATATTTTGACTCAGTACGTTTGAAGTCAAATAGCAAGTTATTGTAGTGGAGAATCACCTCACCTCAAGTGGGAGTGATCAACTGTCTCCTCCAATTACAGACACAGGGTCTACCCATCAGAGCAAATCACGGTGTTCATTTCATGATCCATCAGTCTAATATGGGAAGGGGTTAACCGTCAGAGCGCATCAGCTGTGCCACTGCTGATGCGACGGACAGGTGGCCGGCAGTGTCTTTACGGTCTGAATGTGTTCCTGCCGAGTGTTTGACATTTAGAGAGTGTGGCTCTCGAATAGTGACGTGTATTCATGGATGCCAAGGGAAGCCAGGCTTCAACCAAAAATGTATACGAAAAAAATACATAAAATATTTTATTTTGTCTCTCTGTGTTTCATAACTGTCTTTCTATTCACAAGAGGCTGAATGTATCACACAGGAGAAAGCATCCGAGCGAGCAAAACGGCACCCCTCTGTCTCTGTACGTGTAGCCCATCTATCTGATGCTTTCTGGTCAAAAAGAGTATGATATTGTTGAAGCTCATAGCATTGTTGAAGCCAGCAAGCATTGGCCTCCCTTGATAAGAAATGTGTTGCTTTTTAGCTATTTTCATTTAGACTTGATGGTGTGTTTTGGATCATCAAATCAAATCAAATTTATTTATACAGCCCTTCTTACATCAGCTGATATCTCAAAGTGCTGTACAGAAACCCAGCCTAAAACCCTAAACAGCAAGCAATGCAGGTGTAGAAGCACGGTGGCTAGGAAAAACTCCCTAGAAAGGCCAGAACCTAGGAAGAAACCTAGAGAGGA
>NC_036854.1:5474482-5511742 GCF_002910315.2 Salvelinus sp. IW2-2015 | reverse complement strand
AGAAAGAAAGAAAGAGAAAGAGACGAATTAAGGAGAGCATACTTAAATTCACACAGGACACAGGATAAGACAGGAGAAGTACTCCAAGATAAACAGACTTTGACCCTAGTCCCCCACCACATAAACTACTGCAGCATAAATCGCGAGGCTGAGACAGGAGGGTTCAGGACATGTGGCCCCACCGATGATTACCCCCGGACAGGGCCAAACAGCAGGATATAACCCCACCCACTTTGCTAAGCACAGCCCCCCACCACTAGAGGGATATCTTCAACCACCAAACTTACCATCCTGAGACAAGGCCGAGTATAGCCCAACAAAGATCTCCGCACGGCACCAAACCCAAAGGGAGGGGGGGCGCCAACCCAACCCAAACAGGAAGATCACGTCAGCGATCATTTTCTTGCTGCATGACCCAGCTATGCTTCAGCTTCAGCTCACATATGGATGGCCTGACATTCTTCTGTAGAATTCTCTGATACAGAGCAAAATTCATGGTTCCTTCTATTAAGGCAAGTCGTCCAGGTCCTGAGGCAGCAAAGCATCCCAAAACCATCACACTACCACTACCATGCTTGACCGTTGGTATAAGGTTCTTACTGTGGAATGCAGTGTTTGGTTTTTCCCAGACGTAATGGGACCCATGTTGTCCAAAAAGTTATACTTTTGACCCATCTGTCCATAGAACATTCTTCCAAGAGTCTTGATGATCATGCAGGTTCCAGGTGTTTTTTTGCAAACTTGGGTTAACTGCTTGAAAATCCATAAATGTCGCTGAGTTAAAGCAGTTCTGGATACAAGAGTGGGCCAAAATTCCTCCACCGTGATATGAGAGACTGATCAATAACTGCAAGAAGCATTTGGTTGCAGTTATTGCAGCTAAAGGTGGCACAACCAGTTATTGAGTGTAAGAGGGCAATTACTTTTTCACACAGGGAAATTGGGTGTTGCATAACTTTGATAATTAAATATATAAAATAAGTATCAATTTGTAATTTTTTGGGGCAAACTCTGGTTCCCTTTATCTAAAATTAGGTTTTGGTTGATAACATTAAAATCAAATCAAATCAAATTGTAGTTTGTAGTGCTTTCGCTGAAAAGCCTATTTGAAATCGGACACTTTGGTGGGATTAACAACAAGATTACCTTTAAAATGATATAAGACACATGAATGTCTGAGTAATTTTAATTATGAGATTTCTGTTTTTTGAATTTGGCGCCCTGCACTGTCACTGGCTGCTGTCATATCGATCCCAGGGACGGGATTGCAGCCATAGGAAGTTATTAACTTAATCCCACCAAAGTGTCCGATTTCAAATATGCTTTTCAGCGAAAGCACTACAAACGATTATGTTAGGTCACCACAAAACCACAATAAGCACAGACATTTTTCCAGCGAAAGATAGCTTTCACAAAAAGCAGAAATAGAGATAAAATTAATCACTAACCTTTGATTATCTTCATCAGATGACACTCATAGGACTTCATGTTACACAATATATGCATGTTTTGTTTGATAAAGTTTATATTTATATCAAAAAATCTGAGTTTACATTGGCACGTTACATTCACTAGTTCCAAAAACATAAAGTGATTTTGCATAGCCACATCGTTTCAACAGAAATACTCATCATAAATGTAGATGTTACAAGTTATACACATGGAATTATAGATATACCTCTCCTTAACCTCTAACGAGCCTCTACCCCGGATCCGGGAGCACCCCCCACCCCACCCCACACTGATTAGCATCGTTAGCATAGCGTCACAATTAAATAGTAGCATCTAAATATCATTAAATCACAAGTCCAAGCCACCTAATGAAAGATACAAATCTTGTGAATAAAGCCACCATTTCAGATTTTTAAAATGTTTTACAGGGAAGACACAATATGTAAATCTATTAGCTAACCACGTTAGCAAAATACACCACTATTCTAACTCCATCAGTTTCTTACTCCTTCAGGTGCTATCACCAATTCGGCTCAACTAAGATATTGATAGCCAATAACCTATAAAAAAAACCATCAGATCACAGTCTGATAACATATTCATGGTATAGGATAGTTTTTGTTAGAAAAAAGTGCATATTTCAGGTAGAAATCACAGTTTACAATTGCACCGACCATCACAAATTGACTAGAATTACTAGATAGAGCAACGTGTATGACCAATTTACTCATCATAAAACATTTCATAAGAATAGACAAAGCATAGCAATGGAAAGACCCAGTTCTTGTGATTTCAGACCATATTTCAGATTTTCTAAGCGTTTTACAGCGAAAACACAATAAATCGATAAGTTAGCATGCCACATGTGAAAACGTTACCAGAGCATCGATTCCAGCCAAAGAGCACTATAACGTAATCACCGCCAAAATATATTAATTTTTTCACTAACCTTCTCAGAATTCTTCCGATGACACTCCTGAACATTCATTTTACAATATACATATACAGTTTGTTCGAAAAGGTGCATATTAGCCATACAAAACCGTGGTTACACATAAAAATACTAGGAAATCAAGCCTCAATATGTCTGACGTCATCTATCAGAGTGATCTAGTTTAATTGAAAGCTAATCATATTACTTGACTAAAAAAATACAGGGTTGACAGCAATCGAAAGACAAATTAGTTCTTAATGCAACCGCTGATTTACATTTTTAAAATTATCCTTACTTTTCAATACAGGGTTGGCCAAGTGAAGCTATACCAAACAAAATGGCGAAATATGCGTTTAAAATATTTCGACAGAAAACACGGTTTATCATATTAAATATTGCTTACTTTGAGCTGTTTCTTTCCATCAGATTCTTGGGCAATGTATCCTTTCTATGTTATAAACTTGTCTTTTGGTCGATAAGATGTCCTCTGTCCTTCGAAATGTCCACCACCAACGACCCGACACCCTAAAACGTGTCCAAACTTTCAGAGCGCACAACAAAGAAATTCCTCAAAATCCCACTAAACGGATATAAATTGCTATAAAAACGTTTCAAATTCACTACATTATGATGTTTTTAACAACTATAACGACTGAAAACATGACCGGAGAATATTGCTGGTTAGAAACGATTTGGAACGAGGCAGGTCCGATGGCCTTCACGCTTGAGGCGCACGTTGGGAAAGGGGGGTCTCTGTACATTTTTGTCATTTATAATGGCTGTGAACGTCCCATCGATTTCATTGAAAACGTGATGACGTACAGACACCCAGAGGAAGACGTAGGCAGTGTCGGTTTCTTCATAGCATTCACTGTGGCCTTATAAACAGACCCCAGATCAGAGGTAAAAATTTCTGAAATCTGAACCTGTCATGAAAAGTGCTGTAGAAATTGTTCTGTACCACTCAGAGACAAAATTCCAACTTCTATAGAAACTAGAAGGTGTTTTCTATCCAATAATAACAATAATATGCATATTGTACGATCAAGGAATTTAGCACGAGGCAGTTTAATTTGGAGACACAAATATGCTAATGCGGAACAGCACCCCCTATAGTTGCAAGAAGTTAATGCAACCGCTGTGTCAGATTTCAATAAAACTTTACGGAAAAATAAACCATGCAATAATCTGAGACGGAGCTCAGAACAATAGCCAAATTAGCCGCCATGTTGGACTCAACAGAAACCAGAAAATACATGATAAATGTTTCCTTACCTTTGATGAACTTCATCAGAATGCAGTCCTAGGAATCCCAGGTCCACAATAAATGCTTGATTTGTTCGATAATGTCCATTATTTATGTCCAATTAGCTACTTTCGAATTGTTTACCAAACGCGCTAACCAAAGTCACAAAAGCACGGTCCACTATAACGTAACGAAATGTCCAAAAGTTCCGTAACAGTCAGTAGAAACATGTCAAACGATGTACTGAATCAATCTTTAGAATGTTCTTAACTTCTAGTTCCTCCCAAACCCGGATCCGGGAGCACCCCCCACCAGTAAAAAAGCTGACTAGCATAGCGTCACAAGTAAATACTAGCATCTAAATATCATTAAATCACAAGTCCAAGACACCAGATGAAAGATACACTTCTTGTGAATCTAGCCACCATTTCTGATTTTAAAATGTTTTACAGGGAAGACACAATATGTAAATCTATTAGCTAACCACGTTAGCAAAAGACACCATTTTCTTACTCCACCATTTTTTCACTCCATCAGTAGCTATCACCAATTCGACCAAATAAAGAAAATAAATAGCCACTAACCAAGAAAAAACTTCATCAGATGACAGTCTGATAACATATTTATTGTATAGCATATGTTTTGTTAGACAAATGTGCATATTTCAGGTATAAATCATAGTTTACCATTGCAGCCACCATCACAACTCGACTAGATATACTACAGAGAGCAACGTGTATTACCTAATTACTCATCATAAAACATTTCTTAAAAATACACAGCGTACAGCAATTGAAAGACAAGATCTTGTGAATCCAGACAATATTTCAGATTTTCTAAGTGTTTTACAGCGAAAACACAATATATCGTTATATTAGCATACCACATCGTGCAAACATTACCCCAGCATTGATTCAAGCAAAAAGAGCGATAACGTTATCACCACCAAATATATTAATTTTTTCACTAACCTTCTCAGAATTCTTCAGATGACACTCCTGTAACATCATATTACAACATACATATAGAGTTTGTTCGAAAATGTGCATATTTAGCCACAAAAATCGTGGTTATACAATGAGAAAAGTAGCCAAACTGGCCAGAAAATGTTGGGCGCCATCTTGGAGAGTGACTTAGTCTAATCAATAAATAATCATAAACTTGACTAAAAAATACAGCGTGGACAGCAATTGAAAGACACAATTAGTTCTTAATGCAATCGCTGAATTACATTTTTTAAAATTAACCTTACTGCGCAATACAGGGTGCGCCAAAGCGAAGCTACCCCAAAGAAAATGGCGTTATGCGTTTAAACATTTTTCAACAGAACAACATTTATCAGCATAAATAGTTCTTACTATTAGCTGAGCTTCCATCAGAAATCTTGGGCAATGTGTCCTTTCTCCGGTCTAATCGTCTTTTGGTCGAAAGATGTCCTCTTGTCCTGTCGAAATGGCCACTAACGTTCGGCATGTACCGGAAAAGTGTCCAACTCTTGAAAGTGCGTCACAAAGAAATGCCAGAAAATCGCAATAAATTGCTATAAACTGCTATAAGTCGGTTTAAATTAACTACCTTATGATGTCTTTAACACCTATAACGAATAAAAACATGACCGGGGATATAGAACTTGCTAAACCAAAGCTTGGAAGAGGCCAGTCCGACGTCCATCGTGCGTCAAGCGCAGGGCAGAAAAAAAGGTACTTCCGCAATTTGGGTTTATATAAAAGTCCCAGATTGCGCAATCGACCCCATTCAAATTGTCACCACTTACTGACATCTAGAGGAAGGCGTAGGCAGTGTTTGTAGCCCCACAGCATTCACAGGGACTTATAAACTGACCTGGGAACAGAGGCCAAGATTTCTGAAATCTCACTCCCTGGCAGGAAAAGTGCTGTAGAATGAGTTCTGTTCCACCCACAGACATAATTCAAAACGGTTTTAGAAACTAGAGATTGTTTTCTATCCAATAGTAATAATAATATGCATATTGTACGAGCAAGAATTGAGTACGAGGCAGTTTAATTGGAAATGTAAAAAAAAAATAGTGCTAACAGCTCCCCCTATTGACAAAAGGTTCTTAACATACATCTTGAGTAACGTTCCAACCGGAGAATTACATTGACTTCAGTTGACCGATGGAACGGAGCTCCCTCTCACGTGAACGCGCCAGTTCAATGCGTGGGCACCTCATGGCAGTGATTACTCATTCCTGTCTCCTTCGCCCCCCTTCACATTAGAGTCATCAGACAAAGTTCTATTGACTGTTGACATCTAGTGGAAGCCGTAGGAAGTGAAAACTCATCCATATCTCGCTGTAATTTCAATGAGAGCTTGGTTGAAAATCTGGCACCCCCAGAAAATATCCAAAACAGAAAGTGGAACTTCTCAGGTTTTTGCCTGCCATATGAGTTCTGTTATACTCACAGACATAATTCAAACCGTTTAAGAAACTTCAGAGTGTTTCTATCCAATACTAATAATAATATGCATATATTAGCAACTATGACATAGGAGCAGGCGGTTTACTCTGGGCACCTCTGTGCACCTTTCATCCAAGCTACTCAATACTGCCCCTTCAGCCATAAGAAGTTAAAGTCCCCACCACCTCTGGGTGAACGCTTTCTTGTTTGCTTACAGCTTATTCAATTCTGTCTTTGTGCCAGCCTCTGACCGTGGTGATATGTAAACAGCTACAAAGAATACAGATGAAAACTCTCTCAGTAGGTAGTGTGGTCTTCAGCTTTATCATGAGATACTCTACCTCAGGCGAGCAATAGCTCGAGACTTCCTTAGATATCGTGCACCAGCTGTTGTTTACAAAAATACATAGACCGCCGCCACTTGTCTTACCAGACGCCGCTGTTCTATCCTGCCAGTACATCGTATAACCAGCCAGCTGTATGTTGATATTGTCGTCGTTCAGCCACGACTCCGTGAAGCATAAGATTTTCCATTCCTTGTCAAAATTATGGAAAATCAGAAAGGAGGCAGACACTTTTTCACGTCACTGTATATCACCGTGGCAAGGCATATGAACTAACGAGTTATAGAGCAAACAACGCAATTATCACAACACATAGGTTGTAATATGGCTTTTTTTCCCTGGTTTGTTTTCTCCAGTGATTTTAGCTACACACCGCTACTGCTCTTGAATGCAGCCTGCCTGCCTCCCTGCCTCCCTGAGCAACAAGAGTGAACTCAACAGACAATATCACACAGAGCTGAGGAGAGGATGGGGTGAGGTTGAGGACGGGAAGAAGGGAGACTCAAAATATCTTCCTTTCCACACATACAACCTCTCACGTAGTTTACCATTCATTTCCATGTACCCTCCCTCCCTCTCTGAGTTTCCTCGAACAGTGTTTTCCGTTAAATACAGCTCACTTCAGCCTCAGTGTGTAAGGCCAGTGAAGACAAGGTGGCCATTTTTCCTGTCAACAAACTGACAGAGATCTCACTAGAACTGTCACAACATTCTAGAACACTTGAGAACAGAACAGGCTGTGAGACCGAACCAAAGCAAAGCCTTATTTACCCCAATACTCACTCTGTCACCAAAACTTGGAAATACCTGTTTGATACTGTTTGATAGTCCACTTATCAAACTTCTAAGTGACACTGAAGAGAGGTTACTTTATGTTGCTGATCGCTGTATAGTTGGGGTTAAACAAATTAGGAAAGTGTCAGTAGAAGTCTGCTTGGCTGAACGTCAGTCACGGTTAATAACGCTCCGGCTAGTAGCAACGTTTCTGGTTGGCACAGATCTAAGATCAGCTTAGCCTCACCCAATGTTAAACTATAATTAACTGCTCTTCAGGATTAGAGAAACTTTCAAACGCTCCCCCTTCATATCCTTCGTCTTCTCCTTCATCATCTCCTTTGTCATCTCCATAATCTCCTTGTCTCCTCTCCTTCACCACAGCTGATCAGAAAGGAGCTGATGTGTTGCAGAAAGCCCTCCCAGCAATCACCTTGACTGATCCAATCCCACTAGATCATTGGAGAGGAGGAGAGAGAAAGTCCTGTTGGAGTGGCGTTGTGGCTGAGTCAGTGGGTTGGTGAGATTGGCTGGAGAAAAGAAGAGGTGGAGAGGAGAAGGGAGGATGAGAGCTGAGGAGTAGGGAGGAGAGGAGAGCAGAGGAGAGGAAAAGAAGGGAGAGGGGAGGGGAGGAAAGGAAAGGAGAAAGAGGAGATGATATGATAGGAAAGAAGAGGAGATGGGATGAGAGGAGATTATTTAAAAGAAATAAGACAAGAGTAAAGGAGAAGAAAGTAGAGAAGCTAAGAAATCTTGCCTAGTCATTGTGGCGGTGGGGGACTGCAAATGCAGGCTTTTTAAGCATTTGTTTTACTCCATCGTCATCACAGGCTGAGTAAGATGAAGCTGATGTCATACAAGTACATTCTCTCCACAAACAGAACCCCAACCACAGGACATACTGGAGGCACAAATATCCACTGCGTTTGTAGTTCCCTAGAATCCCATTGGACTGGGTTAGTATATGGTAGAGAGTGGATAATCACATTTGTTTGGTCTGGGTTCAGTGTAGGCTGAGCCAGTTAGTTCAAAGCTGATCTGAGAGCATGACCAATTAGAGGGCAGCCCACACAGCCCACATCTAAAAGAAAGGGGACAGAGGACTTAATTGACCAGATACTTTTTAATAATGCAGCCCACACACCACACACATGCACACACACACACATATATACACACACAGACACACACACATGCACTCTCCGACCACTCAAACACTTCACTTCCCAAGTGGCTATCACGTTGCCTCTCATTTAATTTCTATTTTCTTCATTTTTTTCATCCCTTCTTTCCTGGGAGGAGATGAAGTGAGGGACATTGGGCTGAGTTATGTAAAAGAAGGAGGAGAGATATTTTTAGGATGTGCATTCCCCAGTTCCAAACGGATTCTCCTATATTTTTTAATATATGAAATATAGGAAATGACATCATACAGTACATAACCATTGGCAACCTCAGAATGTGTCAGATCATGTTTCATCGTTTTTAAATAGTTGATCAAAAAAATCTATCATCTTGGCACTGTAGATTATCATTGCTTAGGAAATGTGTTCGGCCTGCAACCTCAATTCTTGGGATGTGTCGTGACCACTTAAAGTTGGGATCATCCTAGAGAAGCGTCTTCTCCTTTTCACACAGTTCTGAGCTATAGTTCGAATCAGAGTTTGATTATTAGTTACATTGTATTGTTTTTATTTGGTCATATTGCTTTCACATGACCAAATGTCAAAATAACTAAAACAAAACCACGCGTCCATGCAAGTAATTTGTTTATTAGACAAAAATGCTCATGTTAAATCATCTATGATTATCATGAAGCATCACTTGTGTGTTCCAATCTTCATATTATTTTCGCTTTGGTCTTCCAACAACATGCGTGAGGAAACCGCGCAATATCCGCTATAACTGTGACGTGAATAGGCTATGTTCAGTAACCTATATCCCAGTATAGCCCCAGTCTCCCCTAATCTGCATCGGATGAGCTCATAAATGCGATGCTGCTACTCAACTAATGTTTCAGAGATATTAAGTTATGATGCTGTGTGCCGCAGTTCATCAAATGTTCGCAGTCAAACAACCAATAATACTGTGCGACTGGTTCTTTTCCTGTGTTTGGTCCGGACTGCATTGTCTCCTGCAGCGAACTGCATTATGGAATGAATTCAAATACAAGTCTTTGTGAATGAATGTGAATTTTGTTTGTGTGCAGGTGTTGTATGGGTGTGTTTGAATGTGATCAAGGAAGTGTGTTCTGTGTATATTAATGTATGTGTTATGCGAGACCACCCTTTTTGAGCAAACCATGGTGCATTGTTTAGTGTGCTCCCAAGTGTGGATAGAGTGTTCACACCAGTCCAAACAGACCGAACTAATGCCATGTGTCCACCAGATGCACATGCGTTTTGCCGTATGTTGTTTTAGCAAGATGTCTAGCCGGTATTTTCCGTACTAGATGCACATGTGCTTCGCAAGGCTGCAGAATGGTTTGCAGCATGGAGAAAATCATCTTCGCTCTGTTCGACCAAAGCTAATAATTAGAAAAGATTGAAGTTATTCTCCTATGGAGCTACTTATTTCATAGGTTGGCAGAGCTACCAACAGACTGGTACCAGGACGCATTACAACATCTAGCTGATTTCATAGGCTGGCAGAGCTACCAACAAGACTTGGCTACCAGGACGCATTACAACATCTAGCTGATCATAGGCTGGCAGAGTCCAACAGACTGGTACCAGGACGCATTACAACATCTAGCTGATTTCTAGCTGGCAGAGGTTCCAACAGACTGGTACCAGGACGCATTACAACATCTAGCTGATTTCAAGGCTGGCAGAGCTACCAACAGACTGGTACCAGGACGCATTACAACATCTAGCTGATTTCATAGGCTGGCAGAGCTACCAACAGACTGGTACCAGGACGCATTACAACATCTAGCTGATTTCATAGGCTGGCAGAGCTACCAACAGACTGTACCAGGACGCATTAACAATCTAGCTGATTTCATAGGCTGGCAGAGGTCCAACAGACTGGTACCAGGACGCATACAACATCTAGCTGATTTCATAGGCTGGCAGAGACTACCAACAGACTGGTACCAGGACGCATTACAACATCTAGCTGATTTCATAGGCTGGCAGAGCTTCCAACAGACTGGTACCAGGACGCATTACAACATCTAGCTGATTTCATAGGCTGGCAGAGCTACCAACAGACTGGTACCAGGACGCATTACAACATCTAGCTGATTTCATAGGCGGCAGAGCTTCCAACAGACTGGTACCAGGACGCATTACAACATCTAGCTGATTTCATAGGCTGGCAGAGCTCCAACAGACTGGTACCAGGACGCATTACAACATCTAGCTGATTCATAGGCTGGCAGACTACCAACAGACTGGTACCAGGACGCATTACAACATCTAGCTGATTTCATAGGCTGGCAAGCTACCAACAGACACTGGTACACGAGGCAGCATTACAACATCTAGTATTTCAATAGGCTGCAGGCAAGCTCCAACAGACTGGTCAGTCAGAGGACGCATTACAACAATCTAGCTCGAGACTATCATAGGCTGGCACGAAGCTACCAACAGACTGGTACCAGGACGCATACGAATTCTAGCGACAATGCTTGATTTCAACTCGAGAGCGATGCAGAAAGCTCACAACAGCACTGGTGTCCACACAGGACAGTGTGCAATGGCGTAACGAAAGCATGCGTGACAAAGAACGAAATGAGAACTAATAAGATCAGGATACGTGCCAGAGCGTACCGAACAGTGCGGTACCAAGGACCTCTCCTGCACCATGACACCGTAATCAGTGCTAAGCTGACCAATGTCTCAGAATAGGTGCCAGATCAGGCTTAAACCATACGAGCGAGCTCCCGCGTACCCAGGACGCATTACAACACATCTATGTACCAGTCTGTGGTAGCTCTGCCTATCCTATGTAAGGTATCATGGTGCAGAACTAGCTGCGATGTCACATGCAGGCCTGTAACCCTAAGTCTTTTGAGCTGCTGGTACCCCACACGGACATACAATCAGCCTAGGATGTTGAAATGCAAACGTCATCTCATGGGTACCAGTCTGTTCTCATTTCATAAAAGCTCTGCCCTAGCGCCAATGAAACATCACGAAGAGGAGAGACGCGGCTACAGATCGTTAACATGTGAGATGCGTCCTGAGTACCCAGTCGTGGTGTTAGCTGGTACACCAGCCACGTGACGCATTGCACATGAACACCTACATTTAGACTGAATTTCTAGGCGCATTATTAGTGTTGGGCCCCACCAGCATAGGATGTCTTGCACCAACAGTAACTGCGTCCTGGTACCAGAGCGTCACCCTTAGCATCTAGCCATTCGGTATAGCTGTCAGGACTTTTCATCTAGGTGGCCCCAAGCACGTTTCCAAACATGACTAAATCAGCTAATGTTGGTGATCCAGTGACGCATTACAACATCTAAGCTGATGATTCGTCACCTAAGCATGGGCTACGCAGAGTCTGCCTATGGCAACCCTCTGCACAGCCAGCCTCTATGAAAACGAGGCTAAGGTACCAGGACCGATTACAACATCTAAGACTGATTTCTATAGGTCTTGGGCAGAATGCTACCCAAAAGACATTACTGGCGTCCAGGTCCCTGTCTCACGCAGCGATCTGTTGGAGTAGCCACTACAGCTCTAGCCTAGGCACTTTATGATAGATCGACGCTAGGATGCTCTTGTAATGACGTCTTACCTCAACGACTAGTACCAGGACGTCGATTTACATACCATCTAAAGTCCTGTTGATTGGCATAGGTAGCTTGCAGCATGACCCAGCCTAACTCAAATCAGAACTTCAGCGCTTTAGATCGCAGGACGATTCAACATTAAATGGCTCGACATGTCATATTTAGGGCGTGCTCGCTCAGAGTCTCCATGCTCCTAGTATGAGAAGCTCTGACCAAGCCCTCTTGAAATCAGCTAATGTGGTACCAGGATATGGAATGCGTCCTCGCATTACAAACAGTGCTATAGCCTGATTTCAATAGGGCTGGCTGCTCTCTGAGAGTAGCTTAGCCCATGCACTCAATACAGGAAATCGAGCAACTTATGGTACTCGAGTACTAGCATGACGTTCCTATCTAACATGGTCGACCACTGCCATATCTTCGAGTAGGCTGGCCCGTCGTCTATGGTTACAAGCACACAGCGACGTCGGAGTACCAGCCTATCTTCGAATAAAGTCCCAACAAAGTAACTAGCTTGAGTTTCATAAGCTGACTGGCCAGATGCCTGTCCCGATAAACACGCTAGTTGGTTGGAAGCTCTCGTATGAGTCGCCAGGGCGCTACCAATGGAGAATCAGCTAGATGTTGTGAAGGCGGTCCTGTACGCATTACACAACATCTAGCTGATTTCATAGGCTGGCAGAGCTACCAACAGACTGGTACCAGAGGACGCAATTACAACATCTAGCTGATTTCAATAGGCTGGCAGAGCTTACCCAAACAGACTGGTACCAGACGCATTACAAACATCTAAGCTGATTTCAATAGCTGAGCAAGAGAAGCTACCAACTCCAGAACTCGGTACCAGGACGCATTGCAACATCTAGCTGATTTCATAGGCTGGCAGAGCTACCAACAGACTGGTACCAGGACGCATACAACATCTAGCTGATTTCATAGGCTGGCAGAGCTACCAACAGACTGTACCAGGACGCATTACAACATCTAGCTGATTTCATAGGCTGGCAGAGCTTCCAACAGACTGGTACCAGGACGCATTACAACATCTAGCTGATTTCATAGCTGGCAGAGCTACCAACAGACTGGTACCAGGACGCATTACAACATCTAGCTGATTCATACGGCTGGCAGAGCTACCAAACAGATGGTACCAGGACGCATTTACAACATCTAGCTGATTTCATAGGCTGGCAGAGCTTCCAACAGACTGGTACCAGGACGCATTACAACATCTAGCTGATTTCATAGGCTGGCAGAGCACCAAACCAGACTGGACCAGGACGCATTACAACATCTAGCTGATTTCATAGGTTGGCAGAGCTACCAACAGACTGGTACCAGGACGCATTACAACATCTAGCTGATTCATACGCTGGCAGAGCTACCAACAGACTGGTGCATTACAACGATTCATCTATTTTGTTTCTATTCTTCTGTCACATTCATCTCTAGCAACATCAATAAATTGAACTGGTTGTTCCTGTATACGGTACTGATTTCAAATCATGATGGCATGCTAAATTACCCGCAGAACAGTTATGCGTGTATTCATTTTGTTGGCTGGTTTGCACTACCCAAACGTAGTAATGATGAATTGTCCCAGTGTCATTCTTACCGGAGACACATTTCCAGTCATTCAGATGGTATCTTCTCATCTCTAACTACAAATCAAATCAAATCAAATTGTATTGGTCACATACACATGGTTAGCAGAGGGCGGGGTCGTTGCACAGGGCGGGGTCGAGACCCAGGGTTGCGAGCTTAATGACGAGTTTGGAGGGTACTATGGTGTTAAATGCTGAGCTGTAGTCGATAAACAGCATTCTTACATAGGTATTCCACTTGTCCAGATAGGTTAGGGCAGTGTGCAGTGTGATTGCGATTGCGTCGTCTGTGGACCTATTGGGGCGGTAAGCAAATTGGAGTGGGTCTAGGGTGTCAGGTAGGGTGGAGGTGATATGATCCTTGACTAGTCTCTCAAAGCACTTCATGATGACGGAAGTGAGTGCTACGTGGCGAGAGTCATTTAGCTCAGTTACCTTAGCTTCCTTGGGGAACAGGAACAATGGTGACCCTCTTGAAGCATGTGGGAACAGCAGACTGGGATAGGGATTGATTGAATATGTCCGTAAACACACCAGCCAGCTGGTCTGCGCATGCTCTGAGGACGCGGCTTGGGATGCCGTCTGGGCCGGCAGCCTTGCAAGGGTTAACACGTTTAAATATTTTACTCACATTGGCTGCAGTGAAGGAGAGCCCGCAGGTCTTGGTAGCGGGTCGTGTCGGTGGCACTGTATTGTCCTCAAAAAGAGCAAAGAAGTTGTTTAGTTTGTCTGGGAGCAAGACATCGGGGTCCACGACGGGGCTGGTTTTCTTTTTGTAGTCCGTGATTGACTGTAGACCCTGCCACATACCTCTCGTGTCTGAGCCGTTGAATTGCGACTACTTCGTCTCTATACTGACGCTTAGCTTGTTTGATTGTCTTGCGGAGGGAATAGCTACACTGTTTGTATTCGGTCATGTTTCCGGTCGCCTTGCCCTGATTAAAAGCAGTGCTTCGCGCTTTCAGTTTTGCACGAATGCTGCCATCAATCCACGTTTTCTGGTTGGAGAAGGCTTTAATAGTCGCCGTGGGTACAACATCACCGATGCACTTGCTAATAAACTCGCTCACCGAATCAGCGTATACATCAATGTTGTTGTTCGACGCTATCCGGAACATATCCCAGTCCACGTGATCGAAGCAATCTTGAAGCGTGGAATCAGATTGGTCGGACCAGCGTTGAACAGACCTGAGCACGGGCGTTTCCTGTTTTAGTTTCTGTCTATAGGCTGGGAGCAACAAAATGGAGTTGTGGTCAGATTTGCCAAAAGGAGGGCAAGGGAGGGCTTTCTATGCGTTGCGGAAGTTAGAGTAACAATGATCCAGAATTTTGCCAGCCGGGTCGCACATTCGATATGCTGATAAAATTTAGGGAGCCTTGTTTTCAGATTAGCCTTGTTAAAATCCCCAGCTACAATAAATGCAGCCTCAGGATATGTGGTTTCCAGTTTACATAGAGTCCAATGAAGTTCTTTCAGGGACGTCGATGTGTCTGCTTGGGGGGGATATACACGACTGTGATTATAATCGAAGAGATTTCTCATGGTAGATAATGCGGTCGGCATTTGATTATAAGGAATTCTAGGTCAGGTGAACAAAAGGACTTGAGTTCCTGTATGTTGTTATGATCACACCACGACTCGTTAATCATAAGGCATACACCCCTGCCCTTCTTCTTACCAGAGAGATGTTTGTTTCTGTCGGCGCGATGCGTGGAGAAACCAGGTGGCTGTACCGACTCTGATAACGTATCCCGAGTGAGCCATGTTTCCGTGAAACAGAGAACGTTACAATCTCTGATGTCTCTCTGGAAGGCAACCCTTGCTCGGATTTCGTCTACCTTGTTGTCAAGAGACTGGACATTGGCGAGTAGTATACTCGGGAGCGGTGGGCGATGTGCCCGTCTACGGAGCCTGACCAGAAGACCGCTCCGTCTGCCCTTTCTGCGGCGCCGTTGTTTTGGGTCGCTTGCTGGGATCCGATCCATTGTCCTGGGTGGTGGACCAAACAGAGGATCTGCTTCAGGAAAGTTCTATTCCTGGTCATAATTTTGGTAAGTTGACGTTGCTCTTATATCCAATAGTTCCTCCCGGCTGTATGTAATAAGACTTAAGATTTCCTGGGGTAACAATAGCCGTCATGACTACCTATGCATGTGTGATGGGTTGTGTGTCCTGGAGTGTGTGTTTAAGCATGTGTATGTGTATGCATGAATGAGTGATTGGGTTTTGTTATGTAAGTATATTGGTGTCCGCGAGTGTTCACCTGCTTTGTGATTTTGTTTGTGTGTGTTCAGGGGCGGATTGGCCATTTGGCATTTCGGTCAAAAGGAAAAAAATGGGTCGGTGTTTTAGAAAGGCCAGGTTCACAGTCCGCCCGTGTGTGTATGTGTGTGCGTGCGAGTGTGTGTGTGATGCATGTCGAGCAGCCTGACACCTCTCCTCAAACGCATGAATATATTAATTATACTGCAGAGCAGTGGAGTGGAGACAGGGACCAGCTCTACCCAGGTGTGTGTGTGTTTGTGTATAGTCTGACAGTATGCACTGCTTCTCACTACTGCCCTGCAGCCAGAAAGATACTGAGATACAGAGAGGGAGAGAGGGAGAAAAACACCTAGAGAAAGAGAAGGGGAGGAGGGGGATTGGATTTGGGGAGCAAGTGAAAAAGATAATCTAAAAGATGGACATGGGAAGAGAGAGAAGAAGAGAGAGGGGACGAGTGGATGGGAGGAAAAGGAGAGGGAGAGCTGTGTGTACAGCTGTGTGCATGTGTGAGAGGTGTGTGACGTTTAAGACGAGGGAGGAACCTTTTTTGGGGGCCTTATTTCCATTACAGCATATTGGATGATTGTCATTCGTAGTCCATTCACCCAGCTCAATGTAACATCAATAGGCTAAGGATACTACATGACACTCTAATTTTCCCTATACCCATCATGAGGTTGCTACAACCTAGCCTATGAGTGTAAGTTTACAACAAAGGTGCTCAGGTCAAGAGGAAAATTTAGAGTAATCTAGCTGATTTTGGGTGTAATCATTAGTCCAATAGTTGCAAACGAGAGTTTGTATTAGACAAATTCTGATATTTTTATCCCCGTTTTTCTACAGAATCAGCAGAATGAATTCACCCCTGATCACACACAAACACAGTTCACTTTCATAGCAGCCACATACAAACAGCATGATAATTTTCTCTCACCTTTTCCCTTCGCTTGTGGACATCAGTGCACAACACCAGCTGTCTGTGACCAGGCGAAAAAACCTTTCCAAGCAAACCTTCATATCATAACTGCTAACCACTACACACATTGTTGTCACCATATTAGCTAACGTCATAGTAAACATAGCTAGAATTAACGCGGTAGTTAACCCGCTACAATCATGCAGTACAGTGTACCATCAGCAAGCATTTTAGCAGGTGGCAATTAATTGATAAAACCAAAAACTTTCCTCAACTTGGAAGAATTCCAGTGTTGTATAGCCATAGCCAGCTAGCTAACATAGCATCCCTCTCTGTTTGAGCTGGGTATTTGAGTAGGCTAAACTAGCTAGCTGCATTCACTAGCTAAGTGAAAGTGAAAAAAATACAATGAAATCTCTCTCTCACTTCTCCTTCATTTTGAAAGAAATGAATTTGTTCAAAACTGTTCAACTATTGTCTTTCTTTCTCGTTTAGTCAACTATTCACCACATGTATGCACTGCAGTGCTAGCTAGCAGTGCTATTCTTTCAGTACTATATTAATTCTCTGATCCTTTAATTGGGTGGACAACATGTCAGTTCATGCTGCAAGAGCTCTGATAGGTTGGAGGACGTCCTCCGAAGTTGTCATAATTACTGTGTAAGTCTATGGAAGGGGATGAGAACCATGAGCCTCCTAGGTTTTGTATTGAAGTCAATGTACCCAGAGGAGGACAGAAACAAGCTGTCCTCTGGCTACACCCTGGTGCTACCCTACAGAGTGCTGTTGAGGCTACTGTAGACCTTCATTCCAAAACAGTGTGTTTTAATCATTTATTTGGTGACATGAATATATTTGGTATAGTTTTATGTAAAAAGGATAACTTTTTTAATGTTTCACTGTTTTTATTTTTATAAAATTAATTGAGGAGGATGGTCTTCCCCTTCCTCCTCTGAGGAACCTCCACTCATGTGTATGTGTGTGACTCTGCATGCATGTGTGTCCAGTCCAACAGAACCGGATGATACTCATGTTCATGAGTTGTGTATCATACGTCATTGGGGCCCCTTGACTAGTCAGGGAACGACAGGGATGAGCAGAGCCTATGGGACAGGACCACTTTAGGGGCTCTTGTACCAGTCCCTGTAGCCAACAGGGCAGAACCAGACCCAGACAGACAAAGAGAAGGAGAAGGAGAGCGAGAGAGAGAAAGAGGAGAGGGAGAGGGAGAGAGGGAGGAGAGAGAGAGAGAGAGAGAGAGAGAGAGTGGAAGAGATAGAGAGCGAAAAAGGGAGGAGAGATAGGACATGGATAATGATGGATGATCCAGGGATGGTGTGATTCGTCATACATACAGCCCATGATTTTCATGTTTAAACTCTCAAATGGCTGCAGTGTGCATTTTTGAAGGGCATTTTTGGATCAGATGTGGGCTTGAATCCTACAAAGTGGTTGACTAACTCCTCTTCATTCACCATTTGATACCCAACCCTTAGCTAACTCTACAATAATGCTATTCTACTTCCTCTCCTCTTGCCTCTCCCTCCTTCCCTGGGGGAATGTGGTTCTGGTCAGAAGGGATGTGTTCAGGTATATCAGGCCTGGTTTGATGACTGAGTCGACCCACGTTGGTCCTTTTTTATTCATGAAGCACCATTAGGAAGCTTCACAGGCTTTAAACCATTCATTAAACTACATCTAGATAGATGGATGGATGAATGGATGGATTGATGGCTGAAGGACAAGTGGAATGATTGGACGAAGTGATGAAAGATAGAAGTTGAAACAGATTGATGAAAGGTAGAGAAGGAGGGAAGGAAGGGCAATATGTGTTCTGGTCCAGTCCTCTCCTCTCGAATCAGTCCGGTAATTAGGTGCCCAATAGAGTTTTAAACACCTCTACCGTCACCTTGGTCTTAGCTCAGCATTATTTATCTCACTGTAGAAATCAATACACACTGAGGAAGATTCTTAATCTACACAGTTTCTGTGTTGTAAAATGCAAATCAGTTATCACCAGCAATATCCTTCTGTCTTTCTTTTTTTCTCTCTCTTTGTCTAATACTATTACTTTTACTACCTCTCTGTGTCTCCTTAAAAAATCCCCTTTTTTCTTTTTTCTTTGTTTTGGTCTCTAAAAATTTTTTTTCTTCCTTTTTTTCTTTTGTTGGGTTTTTTTTTTTTCCTTTCTAAAATCTTTCTTTTTTTTTTCTTTTCTGTCTTCTCTCTACTTCTCTCTCTCTGTGTCTCTATCTCTCTGTGTCTCTATCTCTCTGTGTCTCTATCTCTCTGTTGTCTCTATCTCTCTGTGTCTCTATCTCTCTGTGTTTCTATCTCTCGTGTCTCTATCTCTCTGTGTCTCTAATCTCTCGTGTCTCTATCTCTCTGTGTTTCTATCTCTCTCTGTGTGTCTCTATCTCTCTGTGTCTCTATCTCTCTGCCTGTTCTATCTCTCTGCTGTCTCTATCTCTCTGTGTCTCTATCTCTCTGTGTCTCTATCTCTCTGTGTCTCTATCTCTCTGTGTTTCTATCTCTCTGTGTCTCTATCTCGCTGTGTCTCTATCTCTCTCTTAGCTCCTACATAAATGTTCTCTCTCTTTTCTCTCTGTTTTCCAGGATCACATTCGTCCACCTGCCATTCCAGAGTAAATGGCTGTACATTGGCACAGAGAAAGGAAACATCCACATCGTCAACGTGGAGTCGTTCACACTCTCAGGCTACGTCATCATGTGGAACAAAGCCATCGAACTGTGAGTGGCGCTTACACAGGGTCTTAATTTGATTCTTTTGTTGCTGAGAATTTTCAGTGCGGGAAATGCCGATGAACTTCATGATTTACATAAATTCACTGAAAATCCATACTAACACACGGTTATATAAACAGTATTGTACTTTTATTGTAGCCTACTCAAGCAAAATTATGAAATCAACGTTCAAATCCTGTTGCTGCAGGATTATTTTGCTGTGACAATATAGGTCAAATTCAGATCCTACATCTGTAGTCACCTCTAGGCTTAATCCACAACTGGTGGCTTTACTAACCACAGGTGTGAAGGAGAAAGGATGTGAATCACTAGTTCTGACTCTTAGTTACTAGGCCTCTTCAACACTGGGTTAAAGTATTAAGACACTGCTATTTCACAGGGTGTTTGTGTTGCTGTTGACATACCTCATGTTGTTTCTGCTCTAGAGCTCTTGCATAATTCACTCGTGACCTTTTTAGCATTTTCCTCATCCTGTCTCTTCCTGTCTCATAGTGAGGGATGGAACAGGTGTCTCTTAAGATCAGTGTTGGCCATGTACAGATGTCCTGTGTCAACAGTGCTGAGGGGAAAGGGAGAAGGAAAGTAGAGGAGAGGGGAAGGGGGAGGGGAGAGGAGATGAGACGGGCAAGAAAAAGAGAGAAGAGGAAGAGAGGACAGGAAAGAGAGCGGGGTTGATAGAGGAGGGTGGGGGTTTAGGAGAGGTGAGGGGTAGACGAGAGGAAGGAGAGAGGAAGTAGAGAAATAGAAGGAGGTCGGGGATAGACAAGTAGGAGAGAGGTAGAGGAATGGAGAGGTGGGTTATAAGGAAGGAAGTAGTGTAAATGGGTGACAGTATGGGTCTCTAAGGAGTCGTGCCTGCCAGTCCTGAAGCTGCCATTGTATTTCCAGACTAAAGGTCTGTGTGTGTGTGTGTGTGTGTGTGTGTGTGTGTGTGTGTGTTGTGTGCGTGTGCCGTGCGTGCGTGCGTGCGTGCGTGCGTGCGTGCGTGCGTGCGTGGGTGGCCCATATCCAGTTCTGATGACAACAGTATATCTGCACACAAAGGCTTTATGATTAGACAAGAGCGCTTCAGATGGCACTTTCTCTCTCCTTCTATCTCTCCCTTCTCTCTCTCTACCTCTCTTTTTCTGTCTCATCTTATTGTGGGCTGCGGGTATGCAAGGTAGATACCTCTCCTGCCTTTATCTTCTCCTATTGTCCTCTTTGGAGCTGTCATCAGAGAGGGACCGTGGAGTGGGCGGCTCAGAGACAATGTGCTCTCTATTTTACACCACCTCAGTAACACACTGCATAGAAAGAAATACACCCAAGCAGAGCACAGAACATTACAGAGTGGAACAGAACACTGTCAAGAAGATTACCAGGACGTACTGCAGCACTCAGTACTATAGCAGAACACTGTCGTTCAGTCCGGTTCTGTTTTAGTTGAGTAATATGTGGAGAAAAGACCCAAGTACTTGTAGGTAACAGTAAGGTATTGTCATGTCTTTACTATCATTGAATGTGAAGACTGTTATTTTATCAAATCAATTCTCTATGTGTAATTATTATTCCGTGATTAAACTAATCATATAAACTTAAGTAACTAGGAAGGCGGGGCACCAAGGAAAATGTTGATTTACAGAGCTATAATTTTCAGAATATAACTCTTCAGATATTTTTTATGTCTGATCGATTAGTCATTCTCATGAATGTATTATTATTACCTTGTTAGTCTCATTCCAAACGTCGCAAAATTCTTGGTTATCTGCACGAACCCTAGCATAAATTATGAATCAGCAATATACAAATTTGCTTAATTTTTTATTTACTAACTAACTAAATAATCACAGAAATACATAACAAACAAACTGTAGATATTGGGTACTAACAATGATAGAAAAGTCCCTAGTGGGCTAAGCCGATATGACAGCTTGGTAGACAAAAGGAAATGGGTGGGACTGAGAAAGAGCGGGAAATACCAAATGGATTCATTACACACAGTCTATAATTATATTCATTAAAATGCCAATCCTTTGCACATGAACGGCCGCTCTTTCGAGAATAATTGCAATATAATTGCATATATTTACGCCCATATGTCGTTGTTGTCTTCTCTGTTGGAATCCTCGATCGTCCTGTCTGGTTCATCAGAGTCTCTGGTTAACTTTCATTCAAGTCACAAAGTCTTTTGTGGTTGTAGGTGGTTAGAATGGATACTTCAGAGTACCATTCAGACATGTTCTCATAGAACAGAGGCGGTTGACAGTATTCTCGTTCTAGATTTACATAATTTCTAGCTGCAGACTAGTAATAAAACATCTAAGATTTGTGCTCTTATTCTATAGGGATCGATAGTCTCAGAGTTTAACCATTTCCAGCCGTGTAGCCAATGTTCCACGTGGTATAGTTTTTTCCTTTGGTAGAGTTGTAGATTAAACCACCTCACACACCAGCGTCACCCGGCATGTTTTGGTCTGATGTGAATTTCTTCAGGAGTGAGTTTTATCCTCTGTCGAAGAAGGGGCGGTTCTATGAAGCCTAATGTGATGTCTGGGCTCACAGGGGTGTGGCCACTGACTAGTTAATCTTTATATGAAAATCCATACTCTCATTTAGAAGGTTAATATCACATTACATCTTTTCACAAATCGTTTAATTTTTAATCACATATGTTTCACAATATTTAGATGTAAACCTGACAGCTGGGAAATGTAAACTTTAAGAGATACCGTTATGTGTGTTTCCTGTCCTTCATGAGATCACCAAATGAAACACACTCGTCATAACTGTCCCTTTAGTGTCCACGGACCATTCCTACATTCTCGAAAGTAGAAATATTGTTTAATTCTCTCATTTATGGGGATTTAGGAGTTTGGCCAAGTCTAGTCCTTTGGTCTCTCTCTGTGCTCTCTCCCTCTCTTTCTGCATGACCGGGGGAGAGAGTCTCTGCCAGGAATGTATGACCTGAGATAATAAAACCTGGGTTAGGAGAGAGAGGGGGGGGGGAGTCACAATCTACACCCAGAAAGGGCCACTTCATGATACTTCACAGTATACACTGGAGTTGTGTTCTACTATCATACTAGGTATAGTAAAGAAGAGTGTGGCGTACTGCAGCACAGCTTGCGGGGTGCCGCAGAATTCTATGGCACGTTATTTAAAGGAAGAACCACTGTATACCAGTCATCACCCTCCCTGTAGTCATCACATAAACCAGTCATCACCCTCCCTGTAGTCATCACTTAAACCAGCCATCACCCTCCCTGTAGTCATCACTTAAACCAGTCATCACCCTCCCTGTAGTCATTCACATACAGTTACACTGTGTGTGTTTGACTCACTTCTGTGTACTGAGCTACTGTACCAGGAACTGCTGATCACACACACACACACACACCACACACACACACACACACACACACACACACACACACACACACACACACAACACACACACACACACACACACACACACACACACACACAACACACACACACACACCCACACACACACACACACACAAACACAAACACACACACACACACACACGCTTGTGGGTTCTATTCTGGAAACCAAATAGTGTTCTCCTATGGGGACAGCCAAAGAACCCTTTTGGAACCCTTTTTTCTTTGAGTGTAGAACAGGAGTAACGTGCAGCCTGAGGCCCACTATGACACACAGTTCATGTGAACACCAGAGGGTGTCCTCTCTCTCCCTCCCGGCCCTTCCCCCTCTTTATTATTGTATGTTGCCTCTTGCTGCCCCTGCCTGTCTGTATGTGTGGGTGTCTGTGTGTGTGTGTGTTCCCTCCCACCCAGCCTCAGCCCTCACTGGGTCCTAACTGTGCCTAGAGATCAGGCCCTACTGTACCATCCAAACCTCCAGGCCTGTAGGGTGTGTTGCTCATGGATAGACCCAGCACTGTAACTTCGCCCGTGGGGAGACAGTAATCTATCACCCAGTCCTCCAGGAGACCCAGAGCAGTAGCAGAGCTGACCCACCCGTCCTCACACTCCACTCCACTCCACCACAGGGGTTGGCTGCAGATTGATTGGCTGAAAATTACAGGCTGAAAGAAAGAATGAAAGCCTTGAGATGAATGTCACCCTCTGTGATGAATGGGACCCTCTCTGTTGAATGTCAACCTCTCTGATGAGTTACCCTCTCTGAGGAATGTCACCCTGTCTGTTTAAAGTCACCCTGTCTGATGAGTCACACACTCTGATGAATGTCACCCTCTCTGATGAATGTCACCCTGTCTGATGAAAGTCACCCTCTCTGATGAGTCACAATCTCTGACGAATGTCACCCTCTCTGATGAGTCACACTGTCTGATCAAAGTCACCTTCTCTGATGAGTCTGATGAATGTCACCCTCTCTGATAAAAGTCACCTTTTCTGATTAATGTCACCCTCTCTGATGAGTGTCACCCTGTCTGATGAAAGTCACCCTCTTTGATGAGTCACCCTCTCTAATAAATGTCACCCTATCTGATGAAAGTCACCCTCTCTGATGAGTCACCCTCTCTGATGAGTCACCCTCTCTGATGAATGTCACCATCTCTGATAAATGTCACACTGTCTGATGAGTCACCCTGTTTGATGAATGTGGCCCTTTGATAGGTCACCCTCTCTGATGAATGTCACCCTCTCTGATTCGTCACCCTCTCGGAATAATGTCATCCTCTCTGATGAGTCACCATGTCTGATGAAAGTCACCCTCTCTGATGAATGTCACCCTCTCTGAAGAATGTCACCCTGTCTGAGGAAAGTCACCCTGTCTGATGAATGTCACCCTCTCTGATGAGTCAACCTGTCTGAATAAAGTCACCCTCTCTGATACATGTCACCCTGTCTGATGAAAGTCACCCTCTCTAATAAATGTCAGCCTGTCTGATGAAAGTCACCCTCTCTGATGAGTCATACTCTTTGAGGAGTCACACCCTCTGATGAATGTCACCCTCTCTGATGAGTCACCCGGTCTGATGAAAGTCACCCTGTCTGATGAATGTCACCCTGTCTGATGAATGTCACCCTGTCTGATGAATGTCACCCTCTCTGATTAGTCACCCTCTCAGATTAATGTCACCCTCTCTGATGAATGTCACTCTCTCTGATGAGTCACTATGTCTGATGAAAGTCACCCTATCTGACGAATGTCACCTTCTGATGAATGTCACCCTGTCTGATGAATGTCACCCTGTCTGAAGAATGTCACCCTGTCTGAAGAATGTCACCCTCTCTGATGAATCAACCTGTCTGATGGCCCTGGAAGAAATGGCAGCAGTTTTACGGGCGCCCAACCAATTGTGCTATTATGTGTTTTTTTTTGCGTTATTTAATACTTATTTTGTACATAATGTTTCTGAAACCGTATCTTACGGCAAAAAAGAGCTTCAGGATTCCAGGACAGCGATCACTCACCTGGGATTAGACAAAGATTTTTTCTTCAACAAGCAAGACGCAGAGGACATTCTCCAAACACCCGACAGGGCCAACATCCCCGTTATTTTCAAGAGGACGAAACGCAGGTACAGGGGACACAGAGCGGGATGCCTCGTGAGGACCCGCAGAAGGTGAGTGGGAAAGCTGCCGTTACCATCAATATTACTCGCCAACGTGCAATCATTGGACAATAAATTAGAAGAGGTACGATCACGAATATCCTACCAATGGGACATCAAAAACTGTAATATCCTATGTTTCACGGAATCATGGTGAATGACAACATGATATTCAGCTAGCGGGATATATGCTGCACCGGCAAGATAGAACAGCACACTCTGGTAAGACGAGGGGGGGGGGTCTGTGCATATTTGTAAACAACAGCTGGTGCACGAAATCTGAGGAAGTCTCTAGATTTTGCTTGCCTGAAGTAGAGTATTTTGTGATAAATTGCAGGCCACACTACGTGCCTAGAGAGTTTTCAGCTATACTTTTCGTGGCTGTTTATTTACCACCACAGACAGATGCTGGCACTAAGACCACACTCAGTCAGCTGTATAAGCAAAAAAGCTAACAGGAAACCACTCACCCAGAGGCGGCGCTCCTAGTGGCCGGAGACTTTAATGCAGGGAAACTTAAATCAGTTCTACCAAATTTCTATCAACATGTGAAATGTGCAACCAGAGGGAAAAAATTCTAGACCACCTGTACTCCACACACAGAGACGCGTACAAAGCTCTCCCTCGCACTCCATCTGGTAAATCCGACCACAACTCTATCCTCCTGATTCCTGCTTACAAACAAAAATTAAAGCAGGAAGCACCACTGACTCGGCCAATAAAAAAGTGGTCAGATGAAGCAGATGCTAAACTATAGGACTGTTTTGCTATCACAGACTGGAACATGTTCCGGGATTCTTCCGATGGCATTGAGGAGTACACCACATCAGTCACTGGCTTTATCAATAAGTGCATCGAGGACTTCGTCCCCACAGTGACTGTATGTACGTACCCCAACCAGAAGCCATGGATCACATGCAACATTCGCACTGAGCTAAAGGGCAGAGCTGCCGCTTTCAAGGTGCAGGACTCTAACACGGAAGCTTACAAGAAGTCCTGTTATGCCCTGCAACGAACCATCAAACAGGCAAAGTGTCAATACAGGGCTAAGATTGAATCATACTACACCGGCTCTGACACTCATCTTATGTGGCAGGGCTTGCAAACTATTACAGACTACAAAGGGAATCACAGCCGCGAGCTGCCCAGTGACACAAGCCTGCCAGACGAGCTAAATCACTTCTATGCTCGCTTCGAGGAAAGCAACACTGATGAGCGCATCAGCTATTCCAGACGACTGTGTGATCAAGCTCTCCGTAGCCGACTTGAGTAAGACCTTTAAACAGGTCAACATACATAAGGCTGCGGGGCCAGATGGATTACCAGGACGTGTACTCCGGGCATGTGCTGACCAACTGGCAAGTGTCTTCACTGACATTTTCAACATGTCCTTGATTGATTCTGTAATACCAACATGTTTCAAGCAAACCACCATAGTCCCTATGCCCAAGAACAAAAAGGCAACCTGCCTAAATGACTACAGACCCGTAGCACTCACGTCTGTAGCCATGAAGTGCTTTGAAAGGCTTGTAATGGCTCACATCAACACCATTATCCCAGAAACCCAAGACCCACTCCAATTTGCATACCGCCCAAACAGATCCACAGATGATGCAATCTCTATTGCACTCCACACTACCCTTTCCCACCTGGACAAAAGGAACACTTATGTGAGAATGCTATTCATTGACTACAGCTCAGCGTTCAACACCATAGTTCCCTCAAAGCTCATCACTAAGCTAAGGATSCTGGGACTAAACACCTCCCTCTGCAACTGGATCCTGGACTTCCTGACGGGCCGCCCCCAGGTGGTGAGGGTAGGTAGCAACACATCTGCCACGCTGATCCTCAACACTGGAGCCCCCCAGGGGTGGGTGCTCAGTCCCTTCCTGTACTCCCTGTTCACCCACGACTGCATGGCCAGGCACGACTCCAACACCATCGTTAAGTTTGCAGACACCACAACAGTGGTAGGCCTGATCACTGACAACGACGAGACAGCCTGTAGGGAGGAGGTCAGAGACCTGGCCGGGTGGTGCCAGAATAACAACCTATCCCTCAACGTAACCAAGACGAAGGAGATGATTGTGGACTACAAGAAAAGGAGGACCGAGTACGCCCCCATTCTCATCGACAGGGCTGTAGTGGAGCAGGTTGAGAGCTTCAAGTTCCTTGGTGTCCACATCACCAACAAACTAGAATGGTCCAAACACACCAAGACAGTTGTGAAGAGGACACGACAAAGCCTATCCCCCCCTCAGGAAACTAAACAGATTTGGCATGGGTCCTGAGATCCTCAAAAGGTTCTACAGCTGCAACATCGAGACAGTCCTGACTGGTTGTATCACTGCCTGGTATGGCAATTGCTCGGCCTCCGACCGCAAGGCACTACAGAGGGTAGTGCGTACGGCCCAGTACATCACTGGTGCTAAGCTGCCTGCCATCCAGGACCTCTAACCAGGCGGTGTGAGAGGAAGGCCCTAAAAATTGTCAAAGACCCCAGCCACCCCAGTCATAGACTGTTCTCTCTACTACCGCATGGCAAGCGGTACCGAAGTGCCAAGTCTAGGACAAAAAGGCTTCTCAACTATTTTTACCCCCAAGCCATAAGACTCCTGAACAGGTAATCAAATGGCTACCGGACTATTTGCATTGTGTGCCCCCTCCCCCCCAACCCCTCTTTTACACTGCTGCTACTCTCTGTTTATCATATATGGACAGTCACTTTAACTATACATTCATGTACATATGTACATACTACCTCAATTGGCCCGACCAACCAGTGCTCCCGCACGTTGGCTAATCGGGCCATCTGCATTGTGTCCCGCAACCCACCACCCGCCAACCCCTCTTTCACACTACTGCTACTCTCTGTTCATCATATATACATAGTCACTTTAACCATATCTACATGTACATACTACCTCAATCAGCCTGACTAACCAGTGTCTGTATGTAGCCTCGCTACTTTTAGAGCCTCGCTACTGTATATAGCCTCGCTACTGTTTTTCACTGTTTTTTTACTGTTGTTTTTATTTCTTTACTTACCTATTGTTCACCTAATACCTTTTTTGCACTATTGGTTAGAGCCTGTAAGTAAGCATTTCACTGTAAGGTCTACCTACACCTGTTGTATTCGGCCCACATGACAAATAAACTTAGATTTGATTTGATTTGATGAAAGTCACCCTCTCTGATGAATGTCACCCTGTCTGGTGAGTCGTACTCTCTGATGAGTCCCACTCTCTAATGAATCTTACCCTCTCTGATGAGTCACACGCTGATGAATGTCACCCTGTCTGATGATAGTCACCCTGTCTGATGATAGTCACCCTGTCTGATGAAAGTCACCTTGTCTGATGAAAGTCACCCTGTGTGATGAAAGTCACCCTGTCTAATTAATGTCACCCTGTGTGATGAAAGTCACCCTGTCTGATGAAAGTCTCCCTGTCTGATGAAAGTCTCCCTGTGTGATGAAAGTCACCCTGTCTGATGAAAGTCACCCTGTCTGATGAAAGTCAACCCTGTCTGATGAAAGTCATCTTGTGTGATGAAAGTCACCCTGTCTGATGAAAGTCACCCTGTCTGATGAAAGTCTCCCTGTGTGAGAAAGTCACCCTGTCTGATGAAAGTCACCCTGTCTGAAATGAAAGTCACCTTGTCTGATGAAAGTCACCCTGTCTGATGAAAGTCACCCTGTGTGTGATGAAAGTCACCTGTCTGATGAAAGTCACCCTGTCTGATGAAAGTCACCCTGTGTGAGATGAAAGTCACCCTGTTGTGTGATGAAAAGTCACCCTGTCTGATGAAAGTCACCCTGTCTGATGAAAGTCACCCCCACGATTCTGCTTTCCTCTTCCATCCCTATTTCTTTCTGTCCCTTCCCCCTCAATGTCACCATCTTTCTCTTACTCCTCTCTTTTGTTAGCACGTTGCGATACCTGTGCTAACATTATCCCACCTCCCCCTATACACATAAACAGGTAGTCCTGTTGGCATGTTCCTGGCTAAGGCCCCAGACTAAGGGCTGTTAATGCCATGTTGCCATAGGGGACATTTTCAGTGTGACTGTGTTTCCGCTGTATCAGTATTGGATGCTTGTGTTGCCTGCAGATGCACCAGCTGTTCTGATTTGTGGTGTGTGGTGTGTGTGTGTGTTGTGTGTTGTGTGTGTGTGTGTGTGTGTGTGTGTGTGTGTGTGTGTGTGTGTGTGTGTGTGTGTGTGTGTGTGTTGTTGTGTGTGTGTGTGTGTGTGTGTGTGTGTGTGGTGTGTGTGTGTGTGTGTGTGGCTCTCTTCTTGTCCAAGGTGAATAGAAGGCAGGCAAGGAGTTGTGGCGTGCGAAGAGGCTGTCAGATTCACTGATGCCTGGTCTTTCTCATGGTGTGTGTGTTTGCGTGTGTTTGTGTGTGTGTGTATATGTTGATACTATATATTTGTGATACACACCGCAGGACATGGTTGATGGTCTTTGATGGTGTTTGTGTGATATCCACTATGGGACATTGAGTTTGATGGCATATAGATAGATGGTAGGTGCTGTATTGCATGTGTGATGCATTCAATATGACATTCAAATATATGGGCAGGTGTTATCCATTATGAGAGAAGTCTGTGTGTGGAATTCAGCCTCTGTACCTTAGATAGATTACTTTCATTCACACACTCTTGCATAGGTGTGTGTGTGTGTGTGCTTGCCTCTATGTGGGTGCTGCATATTTTCAGGAGGCTGTCTGCACTCTGCACATCCTGGCTCTGTTTCCATGGTGATCCATTCTCAAATCCTATGTTGTTGTGCATGCGTGCACATGTGCGTGTGTGTGTGTGTGCAGCAGAGAATGGGTTGGTTTGTAAGTAACAGTGTGACAGTGGCGAGGGGGATTAGATAAATAAAACAACTCCAGCTGCAGTAACACTGAGTTAATAACACTATCTGGTTAACACTGATAAATATAGACCCCGGCAACCATGGGCAACATCCAATTCTCCATAGCCTCCTATCCTCCCCTCCTATCCTCCCCTACCCTCCTCTCTCTCTCCTCTCCTCTCCTCTCCTCTTCTCCCTCTCCTTCTCCTCCCTCTCCTCTCCTCCTCCTCTCCTCTTCCTCTCCTCTCCTCTCCTCTACTTAGCGCCTTTCCTTCATGACCCAGTCATCCCTATCCTCATCCTCTATGTTAGCCATGATGGCAGTCTTTGGCTATAGGGAGAGGAGAGAGCAGAGAAACATGGAGGAAGAGAGGAGGACTGAGATGGAGATAGGAGATACACATACGCGCGCGCGTGTGCACGCACACACATACACACACACTACAGTACACACTCTCACAGGGGACTGACAGCCATCCATCTCTCCCTTCAGTAAGCTCCTGTCTTTGAAAGATGACTCTCAGGGCTTCAGCAGTTAGCCCTGTCCTTCCCATGCTCTGTTTTAATTGACTTTGTTCCTTTAGCTGCTCTAAGCTCAAAGTTGATCTTCTCTCTCACTATACGCCTGAGCTATCTGTATGATGTGTGGGAACTCTAAACACATCTGTTGTATGTGACATGCTTTAATGAGGCTGAGAGGAGTGTCCCTTTGATGAGGCTGAAAGGAGTGTCCCTTTGATGAGGCTGAGGGAGTGTCCCTTTGATGAGGCTGAGGGGAGTGTCCCTTGATGAGGCTGAGTGGAGTGTCCCTTTGATGAGGCTGAGAGGAGTGTCCCTTTGATTGAGGCTGAGAGAGTGTCCTTTGATGAGGCTGAGAGGAGTGTCCCTTTGATGAGGCTGAGAGGAGTGTCCCTTTGATGAGGCTGAGAGGAGTGTCCCTTTGATGAGGCTGAGAGGAGTGTCCCTTTGATGAGGCTGAGAGGAGTGTCCCTTTGATGAGGCTGAGGGGAGTGTCCTTTGATGAGGCTGAGAGGAGTGTCCCTTTGATGAGGCTGAGAGGAGTGTCCCTTTGATGAGGCTGAGTGGAGTGTCCCTTTGTGAGGCTGAGTGGAGTGTCCCTTTGATGAGGCTGAGAGATGTCCCTTTGATGAGGCTGAGAGGAGTGTCCCTTTGATGAGGCTCACCTTTTATTTTTCTATTTTCTCACTCTCTCTCTCTCTCTCTCTCTCTCTCTCTCTCTCTCTCTCTCTCTCTCTCTCTCTCTCGTCTCTTCTCTCTCTCAGATCCTCCAAGGCCCACCCAGGTCCTGTGGTCCACATAAGTGACAACCCCATGGATGAGGGAAAGGTATGGAGTGGCTCTCTGCCCCAAAATTGTGTACATTACATGTGTGTATCTTTCCTTCTTGTTGTTGAAGAGTGTGGCATGCCCCTAATCCTTCTTTAAAGACCTCACACATCGCTCGATCGTTCAGGTCTGACACTTTACCTTTATCCTGCCATCTGTCCCTCCCTCCCTACCTCCCTGCCCCTCTCTCTGGACGTAGGTTTAGCCTTTATGAAACATTAAAGCTGGCTGAATCATTATTTCTCTTTTATTTGAATACACAGATAATTGCTTTTGAAATATGAATGACTTGTCACAGCCACGGCTGTTCAGACGTTTATTTATCATTTATCCGTGTTTCAGGACTCGGGGTGCGAGAGGAGCTGAGTTCCAAAGAACAACATAAAAATATAGAAGGAAAATAATTCCTTATCATTTGAATTTCAATGAAGGCATTCTCTCACAGAGAGGTTTAAAGGTCCAACGCTGCCGTTTTTTAAATTTATCTCAATATCATATCATTTCTGGGTAACAATTAAGTACCTCACTGTGATTGTTTTTCAATTAAAATGGTCAAAAATAAACAAAATAGCTTCTTAAGCAAAGAGCCATTTCTCAAGCAATAATTTTGCTAGGACTGTCTGGGAGTGGGGAGGGTAAACCTGAAAACTAGCTGTTATTGGAAGAGAGGTTTGGAACTCTCTTTCTTATTGGTCTATTAACTCATTTACCGCTTGGTGATGTCACCAGGCAGGGCAAAACTCCATCCCATCAAAACAGGCTGAATTTTATGGAATTTTTAAACAACTCTTACGCTCAAAGGGCATTATCATCATGTTAACAATTTCACAGTATTATTCCAAACTCATAGTTAGAAATATATATAAAACATAGGGAATTCATGTTTTTGACTGCACTGGGCCTTTAAATAAATAGTCCATTGTTTGGGGTATTTTGATAATATCAACTTTAGGGGGCATGGTTTGGTTAACAATAGTCATGAAAAAATTTAACAAAATGCACTTTTATTTACTTGTTGTTATTAACAGTTTAGAACCAAGGTGAAAAGGTGATCAAATAAACTGTGTATCCTGTTTGTCTTCTATTTCATCCCACCATCCAACTGCAGGGTGCCGTGGGAATGTTGAGCGTATTATTCCTTCTCTGATATGTCTGTCCTCACCGGGCCAAATCTCACTGGCTGTCTGTCAATTTTCCCTTCCAGCTTATCATTGGATATGAGGCTGGAATTGTGGTCTTGTGGGATCTGAAATCTAAGAAAGCAGACTACCGCTACACTTACGACGAGGTAGGCACCATCTCCCACAATGCCTTTCAGTACCTCTCTTCCTGTGATCTGAGGAATGCATGAAAATACAAAAAGAGAAATCAAATATTCATGAACTGCTTAATATAAATAGAATATTGTGTGTGTACTGTGTGTGTATTGTGTGTGTACTGTGTGTGTGTGTATGTGTGTGTGTGCACTGTGTTTTCCATATGCATTGTTTGCCTTTGAGAGATTACATTGAAAGGGGTTTCGAGTCTGTGAAGGGCTAGAGATGTAGACCAGGACTGTTTGGTGTTCGTTCTGTACCTGTACCCATACTGAGTTACTGTAAGGTTCTCTATTTATTTTCTTAGTCAACCTTTTGTTCATTTCGTTGTGTTCTTGAACGTAGCCCTGTTTCTTTGTGTTCTTGAATGTAGCCCTGTTTCTTTGTGTTCTGGAACGTAGCCCTGTTTCTTTGTGTTCTGGAACGTAGCCCTGTTTCTTTGTGTTCTGGAACGTAGCCCTGTTTCTTTGTGTTCTAGAAGTAGCCTGTCTTTAATTTTTGTTCATTGATTTCACCTGTGTTAGTTACTCACCTGGTCTCATCAGCTCCTTATTTAGTTCAGTTCATTCTGTTTGTGCCTTTGTGAGGTACTGTTCGTTTTGACATTACTAACATTACCATTACTAACATGACATTACCTTTTCCTAGCTCGTTTGTGTGAACCAGTTATAGCCTTCAGTAATAGTTTTGATTCACCTGCCTGTTTGCCTACCTGTGAATGACCATTGCCTGCCTGTGACCACAATTCCTGCCTTCAGCGACGACGAAATAAACACCTGCGCGTGAATCTACACCTTTTTCTCCCTGAGTATTCAGTACAGAATACCTCACTTAATAACGGAATAGATTCAGCGGCGCTACAGTGGCGCCTAACCCAGCAAGAGGAGCATATGGAGGAAATCCAGGTATTGTAACCCATAGCCCTTCATTCATATCCATGCCTGGAAAATATGACGTTTCACCTGGGAAATGTCAGGGATATCTGATGCAATGCAGCAACTACATTAAGCACAACCCCACTAACTTCGCCACCGACAAGAGCAGGGTGGATTTTGTCTTTACTCACAGGCAAAGCCTTGTATTGGGGCACCGCCATATGGACTGCCAACAGCACAGAACTCTGATCTGAGATCCATTTCCACACCCTCTTCAAAGAGGTATTCGATCCCTCTCCTTCCGGTCGTCCTAGAGGAGACCTCCTCATAGAATCTCAACAAGGACGCAATTCAGCTGTCGAGTATGCCCTCGAGTTCCGCACTGTGGCTGCAGGGAGTGGATGGAGTGAGGCTGCTTTACTTACCATCTACCGGAGAGGGCGCAACAGGGAATTTCAGGCAGAGCTGGCCTGTCGAGGTGGCCTTCAGGATTTAAATCAATACAGTCGTATGTCCATCTCCATCGACCACCTCATCGCCGACCGCCGAAGAACTATGCCACCCAGGAACACGAGACCTTCTCTTTCCATGATTCCGTCATCCCGTCCGAGTCTTCCAGAGTCCATGCAGTTGGGCCATGCTCCTCTCCCGTGTGTCGAACGTCAAAGGCGGATCCAAGAAGGGCTCTGCCTGTACTGTGGAGGGAAAGATTATCTACTCAGCCATTGCCCTGTTCACCACCCACGGAGAGATGAGAAGGTTCCCTCCGCTGCCATGCAGGTAGGCTGGTCCATATTTCTAAATATCTCTCAGAAACAATTCTCCATCCCAGAATTGATAACCGCGAAGGCGGTTACTAAGTACGTAGAAGGCTTGATGGATTCGGGAGCAGCAGGTAATTTTATTGATCACCAGCTAGTACAAGAGCTTGACATTGATCTAACACCTGTCACCCCTCCCTTAAGGATTAACACCCTGGACGGGCAGCCAATGGGCACGGGCTTCATTATGCACCTGACACAGAGCGTCACCCTCCAGATTGGAGTCTTCCACACAGAAACCATTCAACTCATGGAACTCTCATCCCCCAAACAGCCACTCATCCTCGGACACCCCTGGCTTTGTCGTCACGACCCTGCCATCTCGTGGTGACAAGGTGAACTACTGTCCTGGTCTTCTACCTGCTTCATCAGTTGTCTCTGCCTACCCTGCAGAGCCACCACCATTGGACTCTGCCTCTGCAGTGCCACCCACCATACCATCTGAATATGCCCAGTACAGCAATGTCTTCAGCAAAATCAAGGCCTCCACTCTGCCACCACATCGCCCGGGGGACTGTGCTATTGACTTACTCCCTGGAGTGTCCCCACCAAAGGGCTGTGTTTTCCCCCATCTATCCTGGAAAATGAGGCAATGGAGAACTACATTGATTACATTCAAACGGTTTAATTCGTCCTTCTTCCCGGCTGCGTCCAGCTTCTTTGTTGGAAAGAAGGACAGTGGTCTCCGTCCATGTGTTGATTACCGTTCCCTGAATGACGTCATGGTCAAGAACCGTTTCCCCATTCCTCTGATCCCAGCGACCCTTGAACAAGAGGGCCACGCCAACATCTATACAAAACTTGACCTGCGAAGTACATATAACCTTGTCCGTATGCGTGAAGGCGACGAATGGAAGGCGGTCTTTATCACCACACGAGGGCACTACCAATACCTGATCATGCCCTACGGCCTTACTAACGCCCCCGCCGTCTTCCAATCCTTTGGGAACAAGGTTTTCCAGGATATGCTCAACTGCTTTCTCATTGTCTATATTGATGACATCCTGATTTACTCTCACTTCCTTAAGGAACACATACAGCATGTGCAAAATGTTCTTCAATGGCTCCTTGACCATAATCTTTATGTGAAGACTGAAAAGAGCCCCTTCCATGTAAACTTCCTCAGTTTCGTATTGACACCTAGAGGGGTCAGCATGGATGAAAACGAAGTCACCACCGTCAGTAAATGGCCCAAACCCACCATCGTTAAGGAACTCCAACGTTTCATTGGGTTCTCCAATTACTATCACCGGTTCATTCGGAACTTCAGTTCTACTGCCGCTCCCCTCACTGCTCTTACCAGCCAAAAGACCCGGACCCTTCAATGGACTGATACCGCCCTGACTGCTTTCAACAACTTGAAATGCCTCTTCACCTCAGCTCTTGTCCTTCACCAACCTGATCCGACCCTTCCTTTCACCCTGGAGGTGGAAGTAGGAGCCATACTCTCTCAGCGGGTGGGAACACCTCCAAAATCGCATCCCTGTGCCGCCTTCTCCAGGAAATGATCCTCCGCTGAGAGGAATTTACGATGTGGGGAACAGAACTCCTCGCCATCAAGCTGGCCCTCGGAGTGGCGCCACTGGTTGGAGGGAGCAAACCATCCCTTTCTCGTCTTAATAGATCATTGTAATTTGGATTATATCAGAGGGGCCAAGAGGTTAAACTCCAGACAAGCCCGCTGAGCTCTTCACATGCTTCCATTTTCATGTTACTTACATCCCTGGAAAGAAACTTAAAAGCTGATGCTCTCTCCTGCCAGTTTGACCTTCTGACCAGTAACTCAGACCCCACACCAATTCTTCCTTCCTCTTGCATTATGGGACTGGTACAGTGGGAGGTTCACTCTGCCATACAAGAAGCCTTAACCTCTGACCTGGCTCCTCCTGAGACACCAGCTGGGAGGAGTTATGTACCAGCAGCTGTTAGACCCCAACTGATGCAATGGTGTCACACGTCCTTGGGGTCAGGACATCCAGGCATTACACAAACCACCGAACTTCTAGCCCGTAAGTTCTGGCTGTCCTCACTGGCATCTGACGTAAGGGATTACTTGCACTCCTGTCCAGTCTGTGCCCAAACCAAAAGCCCTCGTCATCTCCCTTCCTCTAAGCTTCAACATTTTCCAATCCCTCACAGACCCTGGTCCCACATAGCTGTTGACTTCATCACAGACCTTCCTGAATCCTCTGGTAACGCCACCATCCTTGTCATAGTAGACCGTTTTTCAAAAATGTGTTGTCTGGTTCCTCTTCCTCATTTACCTAACGCCATGGAATTGGCTGAGTATGTTCCAGCAGGTGTTCCGTCTGTATGGGATTCCGGAGGACATCGTCGCTGACCGCGAGCCCCAGTTTGTCTCCCGGGTGTGGTGAGCCTTCTGTGACTGACTGAGGGTCGCCCTCAGCCTATCCTCTGAGTACCATCTCCAGACCAACGGGCAGACGGAACGCCTGAACCAAGAAATGGGGAAGTACCTCCGCCAACAATGTTCTGCCTCTCCACATGACTGGAGTGGCCTGGACCGAATACACTCAGAACTCACTCAGAACTCAGTCACTCCCTCCGCCTTACTCCATTTCAGTGTGTACTTTGTTACCAACCCCCCATGTTTCCCCTGGGAGGCGGAGCCTGGTACTGTCCCAGCTGTCAACGACTGATTTTGGTGTAGTGAGCGGGTATGGGAGACCGCTCACTGCCGACAGATGCCGCCACTCTTTCACCCCGGACAGCGTGTGTGGCCCGGCGCGTTACATTCACTAGTTCCAAAAACATCCAGTGATAGTGTATAGTCACATCGTTTCAACAGAAATACTCATCATAAATGTAGATGATAATACAAGTTATACACATGGAATTATAGATATACTTATAAGAATATACTCTCCTTAACCTCTTTGGCACGTGAAGGCGGTAGCGTCACCTCTTCACAGCCAGTGAAACTGGTGGCGCCAAATTCCATATAACAGAAATACGTCATTATAAAAATTCAGAAAAACCAAACGTATTTTACATAGGTTT
>NC_036854.1:5464284-5474102 GCF_002910315.2 Salvelinus sp. IW2-2015 | reverse complement strand
ATATTAAATTCTAATTTAGCTAAACACGTAGCAAAACACACTATTTCTAACTCATCAGTTCTTACTCCTTCAGGTGCTACACCAATTCGGCTCAACTAAGATATTGATATCCACTAACCAAGAAAAACTCTTCAGATGACAGTCTGAACATATTCATGGTATAGGATAGTTTTGTTAGAAAAAGTGCTATTTCAGGTAGAAATCACAGTTTACAAATGCCACCATCGCAAATCGACTAGAATTACTAGATAGAGCAACGTGTATTACCAATTTACTCATCATAAAACATTTCATAAAAAATGACAAAGCATAGCAATGAAAGACCCAGTTCTTGTGATTTCAGACCATATTCAGATTTTCTAACGCGTTTCACGAAAACACAATAAATCGATAAGTTAGCATACCACATGGCAACGTTACCAGAGCATCGATTCCAGCCAAAGAGCGCTATAACAGTAATCACCGCCAAAATATTATTATTTTTTCATAACCTTCTCAGAATTCTTCCGAGACACTCCTGTAACATCATTTTACATATACATATACAGTTGTCGAAAGGTGCATATTTAGCCATACAAAACCGTGGTTACACAATAAAAATACTAGGAAATCAAGCCTCAATATGTCTGACGTCATCTATCAGAGTGATCTAGTTTAATTGAAAGCTAATCATATACTTGACTAAAAAATACAGGGTTTACAGGAATCGAAAGACAAATTAGTTCTTAATGCAACCGCTGATTTACATTTTTAAATATCCTTACTTCAATACAGGGTTCGCCAAGTGAAGCTATACCAAACAAATGCGAAATGCGTTAAAATATTTCGACAGAAACACGATTTATCATATTAAATATTGCTTACTTTGAGCTGTCTTCCATCAGATTCTTGGGCAATGTATCCTTTCTATGTTAAACTCTTTTGGTCGTAGATGTCTCTCTCTCCTTCGAAATGTCCACACCAACGACCGACACCCGAAAACGTGTCAACTTTTCAGAGTGCACAACACAAGAAATTCCTCAAAATCGCACTAAACGAATATAAATTGCTAAAAACGGTTCAAATTAACTACATTATGATGTTTTTAACAACTATAACGACTGAAAACATGACCGGAGAAATATTGCTGGTTAGAAAACGATTTGAACGAGCAGGTCCGATGTCCTTACGCTTCAGCGCACGATGAGAAAGGGGGTCTCTGTACATTTTGGTCTTTATAATGGCTGTGAATGTCCCATCGATTTCATTGAAAACTGATGACGTACAACACCCAGAGGAAGACGTAGGCAGTGGTTTCTTCATAGCATTCACTGTCGCCTTAAAACAGACCCCATCAGAGGTAAAAATTTCTGAAATCTGATCCCTGTCATGAAAAGTGCTGTAGAAATTGTTCTGTACCACTCAGAGACAAAATTCCAACTTCTATAAAACTAGAAGTGTTTCTATCAAATAAAACAATAATATGCATATTGTACGATCAAGAATTTAGCACGAGGCAGTTTAATTTGGAGACACAAATATGCTAATGCGGAACAGCACCCCCTATAGTTGCAAGAAGTTAAATGCTTTACGGCGAAAGCATACATTACGATTATGAGAACATAGCCCACTAAACAAATCATTACAAACAGTAGCCAGCCAGCTAGAACAGTTACACAATTTAGAAATAGAGATAAAATTAATCCCTTACCTTTGATCTACATATGGTTGCAATCAGCAGACATTCATTTACTCAATAAATGTTATTTTTGTTCGATAAAGTATCTTTATACCCAAAAACATTTTCTTCAGTAATCCACAGGCTAAAAAGCAGTAAAAACAGGAAGACAAAAAAATCCAAATTTGTATCCGTAAAGTTCATAAACATGTCAAACGATGTTTATATTCAAACCTCAGGTTGTTTTTAGCCTAAATAATCAATATTTCAACCCGGACAATAACGTCATCAATATAAAATGTAAACAAGAAACACACTCTCTCGGTCTTGCGCAGGAAAAAGCTCTGTGACACGGCAGGGTCCACTCATTCAGACTGCTCTTACTTCCTCATTTTTCAGGATACAAGCCTGAAACATTTTCTGAAGARTGTTGACATCTAGTGGAAGGCATAGAAACTGCATTTTGAGTCATAAGTCAATGGATACTGTATTGGCATTGAATAGAAAACTACAAAACCAAAAATAAAACGACTTCCTGAATCGATTTGTCTCAGGTTTTTGCCTGCCAAATCAGTTATGTTATACTCACAGACACTATCTTAACAGTTTTGGAAACTTTAGAGTGTTTTCTATCCAAATCTACCAGTTATATGCCTATCATATATTCTGGGCCCGAGATGCAGGCAGTTTAATTTGGGCATGCATTTCATCCAAAATTCCGAATGCTGCCCCCTACCCTAGAGAAGTTAATGCAACCGCTGTGTCAGATTTCAAAAAAACTTTACGGAAAAAGCAAACCATGAAATAATCTGAGACGGCACTCAGAACATTAGCCAAATTAGCCGCCATGTTGGAGTCAACAGAAACCAGAAAATACATGATAAATGTTTCCTTACCTTTGATGATATTCATCAGAATGCATTCCCAGGTCCACAATAAATGCTTGATTTGTTCGATAATGTCCGTTATTTATGTCCACTTAGCTACTTTGGTTAGCGCGTTTGGTAAACAATTCCAAAGTCACAAAGCGTGTGCACTATAACGTGACGAAATGTCCAAAGTTCCATAACAGTCAGTAGAAACATGTCAAACGATGTATTGAATCAATCTTAAGAATGTTGTTAACATACATCTTGAATAACGTTCCAACTGGAGAATTACATTGACTTCAGTTGAGCGATGGAACGGAGCGCGCATGGTCAGCTCGTGGCAGTGGTGACTAATTCCTGTCTCCTTCGGCCCCCCTTCACATTAGAGTCATTTGAAAGTTCTGTTGACATCTAGTGGAAGCCGTAGGAAGTGAAACCCATCCATATCACGCTGTAATTTCAATGAGAGCTTGGTTGAAAATCTGCCACCCTCAGAAAAAAATTCAAACAGGAAGTGGAACTTCTCAGGTTTTTGCCAGCCATATGAGTTCTGTTATACTCACAGACATATTTCAAACAGTTTTAGAAACTTCAGAGTTTTCTATCCAAATCTACTAATAATATGCATATTCTAGCTTTTATGGCTGAGTAGCAGGCCGTTTACTCTGGGCATGCTTTTCATCCGGACGTGAAAATATTGCCCCCTACCCCAAAGAGGTTAAGATAACCCATCGCAGCTACCCTGTCACGTACTGCCTCGTTACCCCCGGCAGTGTAAAATGTCCTCGTCCTTCCATGTATCTCTGTTTAAAATCGGTCACCTACAGTCCTCTTCATCCTCCAGTCTCAACCCGGGGTGCGCCCCCCACCGTTGGATGTCGGAGGGGAACCTGCATTCACCATTCAGGCCATCCTTGATTCCAAACGCCTGAGAGGTTGCATCCACTATCTAGTGGACTGGGAAGGTTATTGGCCTGAAGACGGGTCCTGGGTCCCCGACCAGGACATTCACGACCCAGAGATGATTCAGGCATTCCACGGTAACCATCCGGATTGTCCAGCTCCCCGACCTCGGTGTCGACCCCCGAACAGACCCACTGGACATCAGCCTCGACGCAGAACGTCGGGTCGGTCCACGACCTTGTCGAACCAGCCTACTGGACCTCGCGGTCGCCTCTGCTCCCCCGCCCGCGCCCTCCGGTGCCGTTGGGTCGTCAGGAGCCTCCGAGGGGGGTTGTTCTATATTTATTTTCTTAGTCAACCTTGTGTTCTTGAACGTAGCCCTGTCTTTCATTGATTTCACCTGTGTTAGTTACTCACCTGGTCTTATCAGCTGCTTATTTAGTTCAGTTCATTCTGTTTGTGCCTTTGTGAGGTATTGTTAGTTTTGACTCTACTAAGCCTTTTCCCAGCTTGTTTATGAGAACCAGTTATAGCCTTCAGTCCTAGTTTTGATTCACCTGCCTGTTTGCTTACCTGTGTATGACTATTGCCTGCCTGTGACCACGAATCCTGCCTTCTGCGAAGGCTAAATAAACACCCCCCGCTCTCTGCGCGTGAATCTACACCTTTTTTCTCCCTGAGTATTCATTACAGTTACAATAGTTTGGAACCCAATCCTACAGCGTGTAGTCTCTCAGAACCAGGGATGTCCTGCTGTCTTGCCTGTGGACCTCAATTGCTAGAGCATCGGCCATTTGTGTTTACTTGTTTTCCCAAGCCAACATCCTTTTCTAACAAAAAAATGCTAATAAAAAAACACAAACATCACATAATGACTTGTTATCCCCAGCCTCATAATACCCAGTTAAGAACGAGTCAGAAACCCTGGTGCCAAACAGATCGAGTAGCTTTAAAAAGACACAAACCGAGTCAGGCTTACAGTAATGAGTTTGTTAACACCCGTGCTACCGTTCCCCTAATTTACAATGTGATAACACAAGGACAACATGGCCCTGTGGTGACTCTCCCTGATGAATAAGATGCTCCCTCTTTCTTGTGCATTCTCTCTCTCTCCCCTGGGTGAGATGATATCTCACTCTCTCTCCTCCTCCCTGGTCCAAAGGCTTATGTAGTGAATCTCCTTGGCAGCTATATTCTCTCCTCTCAACCCTGTAACACCTCCCCAGAGACCTACTTCTCTACACCGCTGCTGCTTCAGTACTCTGGAGCTCATGAACACTGGGGAAAACAGCATTGTATTCACATCACTGCCATGCTCTGGCATTACAGCTAATGTTCTGCTGTCATCATCTGTCACTAATGACTGATTCAGGGTCAGATCTATGATTGTCAGTCTAAACCTGAGGTATTAAGAGCGGAACCAGTTTTGAAGGGCATATAGCCCATATAGCCCTGTTTGTTCAGTAATGTATCACTGATTCTGGATCAGCAATAGATGTCCCAGTCTTAACTTTAGCGGTGAAGAACTAAACATAAAAGCTGAGCTCTAACCAGTTTTAAAGGGCATAGAATAGCATTCGATTCTGTAGAATAGACTATGGGGAGATTTAATTATGATAACTCTGGATTCCTAGATGGGGCTCTGGCCAACACATTAAGTAATGGATTAAAATGCTAAGTATATACTTATACCAGGATAGATGTGCAGGCTTTTCTGATGGCGCTGCAAGTTTCTGAAAGCCGGGCTGGATGTATATACAGGATCATGGTACTGTATCAGTGGTTTTGCTGCGTAGACTGGGCGTGATGACAAAGGAAGTTTTGGCATCGTTATGGCTGGCAGAAGGGCAGGGTCTGGAGTTCCTCGGACTTCAAACTCTAAGTTGTGTGAGGAAACAGTATTTTGGGGAAAATGTTTCTAATTGCAGGAAACTATCTCTGTCACTGTCAGGGGAATGGCCAGCGGTCACCTGGCGCTTAGAGCGTAGTGTATAGAGCGAATGGGAATAGAGCATATGACATAGGGAATAGGGTATAGGACATAGGGAATAGGGTTTAAGGCATAGTGGATAGGGGATAGGGAATAGGGTTTAGGGAAGAGAGAATAGGGTATAGGGTATATGACATAGGGAATAGGGTATAGGACATAGAGAATAGAGCATAGGACATAGAGAACAGAGTATAGGACATAGGGGATAGGGTATAGGACATTGAACATAGGGAATAGGGTATAGGACATTGAGAATGGGGTATAGGACATGGGGAATAGGACATAGGGAATAGGGTATAGGACATAGGGAATAGAGGTGGAGGACACTGGCTGTAGCCTTGTCCTCAAGTTTCTCTAGTAGTGTTAGGACATCTTATACACCCTCACTAATTACAGGAAACACTGTCTTTTTGTTACACCTAACCACAGTATGTATGTATTCCAACCCTCACAAACAGTTGACAGCATTCCTTCCTCCATTGTGTCTCTCTCCCAGTGTTTTTCCTGTTCATGGCTCAGTGCTATCTCTGCAGGTGCAGTCACTGTGAGCACCAAAGAGAAGATGGAGAAGAAGAGAGCATCAGTCACCTCAGCCTTGCGTTGTCTGACTAAATGCCTCATCCTTCTCCTACTGATAAATAGCCTGCCTCCACTGGAGCCTGTTTTACATTTCTATATCTCTCTCTTTTCTCTTTCACTCTCCATCTTTCCTGCTCCTTCTTTCATTTTGTCATTCTCTCCCTCTTAACCCCCCCTCTCTCATTTCACCCCCTCCCTCCCACCCTCAGTCCCTCTCTAGCTGAATAAATACAAGTAGGTGTGAGGGGAGAAACACACCACGTTCCACACACGCACTATCTCACGACAACACACACCAACCAACAAACACCACAACACAACCACACACAAACACACACACACACACACACACACACACCACACACACACACACACACACACACACACACAAACCACAACACACAACACACACAACACACACACACACACACACACACACAACACACACACACACACTTGAAAGGCTGTTATAGCAGTGGGATTGGAATAGGGGCGTGGATCAGAACAGAACACCTGTCAGTATCTGGTGTGACCACCATTTGCACTCCTTCGCATACAGTAGAGTTGATCAGGCTGTTGATTGTGGCTTGTGGAATGTTGTGCCAATGCTCTTTAATGACTGTGCGAAGTTGCTGGATATTGGCGGGAACTGGAGGCAAGCTTTTGCTCTCTAACAGGATAAAACAAATGTGTATGTAACTTTTATGTGCATATGGAACTTTCTGGATCTTTTCTTTCAGCTCATGAAAATGGGACCAACACTTTACCATGTTGTGTTTATATTTTTGTTCAGTATATATGCCAATTCACATTGCACCTATTAAATTGGAATACAACTGAGACATAGTAAAAGCATAAAACTATTTTCTAGTAGCCCAGATACCATCTGTAACGATCTTTCTTCGTCTGCTATGAACAGGAAAGGACAGGACCAAACACGCAGCGTGGTAAGTGGTTCATAGCTTTATTGAAAAAACTGAAACACTAAATACAAAAATAACAAAGTTTGAATAAACGAAAATCGATAACAGTCCTGAAAGTGCATAACACACAAAAACAGAAAAAACTACCCACAAACCACAGGTGGGGAAAGTTACCTAAGTATGGGTTCTCATCAGAGACAACGATAGACAGCTGCCTCTGATTGAGAAAACCACACCCGGCCAACACATAGAAATAGAAAACATTAGAACAGAAAACATAGAAACGCCCACCCCACTCCACGCCCTGACCAACCAAAAATAGAGATCATAAAAAAGGAACTAAGGTCAGGGCGTGACCACCCCCCAAAGGTGCGGACTCGGACGCAAGACCTAAAACCCATAGGGGAGGGGTCTTGGGTGGGCATCTAATCCCCGGTGGCGGCTCTGGTGCGGGAAGTGGAACCCTCGCGCCAAACCCGGATGGGGACCCTGCAGCGGGCCCCGTAACAGGAGAGCGACTCTGGCAGCTCCGACAGGAGGATGGACTCTGGCTAGTCCGGACAGGAGGGGGACTCTGGGAGCTGCCGGACCAGAGGGTGACTTGGCAGCTCCGGAACAGGAGCGGAGACCTCTGGAGGGTTCGGAGATGAGGCGACTTCTGGAGGGAGGTCGACGCAGAGACAGCCTGGATGTGTGGGGACTGCCACAGGGACCCGACCAGGCTGGGGAGAACCTACAGAGCCTTGGTGCGTAGAGAACGCACCTGATTAAAACCGGGCTGTGGGGAGCACTGGGAGCTCTGTGTGCGCAGCCTTGGCACGTCTCCTCCATTGACTGAATGCCCACTTTAGCCCGGCCCCCCAGACGTGCAGGCACAGGTCGAACCGGGCTGTGTGGGGAGCACTGGAGATCTGGTGCTTACCGCTCGCACCTAGCTACATTAGGCTCAAATGCCCACTGTCGATCCCCGAGACTCGGGGCGGAGCGCAAGCAAGAAACGAATAGGCACCCTCCCAGTGCCCCCGGAGACACAGTACGCCAGAGCCGCACCAGGCATACCCTGGTCCGAACGGCGCACCGGAGACCAAAACAACGCGGAGGCTGGCACAATCCACCCTGCTGGATGCCTGCTCTCGCATGGCACTTGCGGGGGGCTGGCCTATAGCGCTTCCGGGCTATGAGCGCGCACTGGCGACACCGTGCCCTTCACTGCATAACACGGTGCTGACCAGTACTATCGCTGCTTCCGGTAAGCACGGGAAGTTTGGCTCAGGGTCTATCGCCTGACTCCGCTCAATCTCCCGTGTGCTCCCCCCCCACCAATTTTTGGGGGCTGCCTCGTCTGCTGCGCGCCTTGCCTATATTGCCGCCCTACTTTCGCCGCCTCCAGATCTTCTTTCGGGAGGCGATATTCCCAGCCTGTTCCAGGGTCCCTTACCGTCCAATATTCTCCTCCTCCTCCTCTCCCCTGCTCTCTCCCATCTCTTTCCTTCTTTGTCTTTCTTCCCCATCTTCTTCGTTTTCCTCCTACTCTGACTCTTTCTCCCTCCTCCCTAAGTTCCAGGAGTCCTGAACCCTCCTGCTCCTCCATTATCACGCTGCTTGGTCCGGGTGGTGGGTATTCTGTAACGATCTTTCTCGTCTGATGAACAGGAAGGATCGAACCAAACGCAGCGTGTAAGTGTTCATGCTTTATTGAAAACTGAAACATAATAAAATAACAAAGAGACTGAAACGAAAATCGAAACAGTCCTGTAGGTGCAGCAACAGAAAACAACTACCCACAAACCACAGGCTGGGAAAAGGCCTACCTAAGTATGGTTCTCATCAGAGACAACGATAGACAGCTGCCTCTGATTGAGAACCACACGCCGGCCAAACACATAGAAATAGAAAACATAGAACAAAAACATAGAATGCCCACCCCAACTCACGCCCTGACCAAACCAAAATAGAGACATAAAAAAGGAACTAAGGTCAGGGCGTGACACATTCATTCATTCATTCATTCATTCATTTGTTGTGCTAATGGGACACTTGGCAGATGTGGTATTATCTCCATTAGCAACAGGAATGGCCACGTATATTAGTTCTAGCTCTATACCGGGGATGGGCAACATTGATGGGGGTGGGGGCCACAAAAAAAATCAGAAATCATTGTGAGGGGCCGCAGTTGCTCGTGGGTCTGCTTACCCACATCCATACCCACACATTCAGATAGAGCCGGCCCCAGCCTTTTGGGGGCACTCAGTGAAATGTTGTTGGGGACCCCCCCACCGTGCGAGTAAAACATTCTTGACAGCGGAGAGAAACATTTTAAGTTTTAAAGCACATTTTCTGCAACTACTCAATTTGCCATAGGGAGGAGATAAATGTTTTCAGTTTTGAATATATTATCTGAGTGAGAGTTACTAATAAAATCAATGGGTTGAGAAAAGCGAGATGACAAATCGGACTGTGTCCTTCACCTGGCACTGTGAGAGGAGTGTTTGACACACATTTGAGGTCTGGACAGGTCCTGTCACTGTTGGAACATGACAAGGCTGGGTTTCCCAAAAGCATATTAGCACTAAGATCATCTTAATTTCATTGAATCTAAATGGACGAAGGATGATGTTAGTGATACGATGCTTTTGGGAAACCCAGCCCAGGTCTTCCTCTCAGTACTCTGAGCTGGAGTCTCACAGAGACAGGTACTCAAAACCAATGTACACTAACACACTACAACCTCCACTACAGAGCATCTAACACACACTATAAATGGACAACCTCCATCACAGAGCATCTAACACACACTATTATGGGACAACCCCATCACAGAGCATCTAACACACACTATTATAGGACAACCCCATCACAGAGCATCTAACACACACTATTATAGGACAACCCCCATC
>NC_036854.1:5457454-5464170 GCF_002910315.2 Salvelinus sp. IW2-2015 | reverse complement strand
CCATCACAGAGCATCTAACACACACTATTATAGGACAACCCCCATCTCAGAGCATCTAACGCATACTATTATAGGACAACCCCATCTCAGATCATCGAACACACAATATTATAGGACAACTCCATCTCAGAGCATCTAACGCATACTATTATAGGACAACCCCATCTCAGATCATCGAACACACACTAGCATAGTATGTGTTGGATGGCATCGATGGCATTGATGGCGCTGGAGAAAAAGGCAGACGTTTTACGTGCCCTCAACCGATTGTGTTTTTTTTCTGTTTATTTGCGTTGATTTTAACTTATTTTTTGACTTATTTGGTACATAATGTTGCCACTACTGTCTCTTATGACCGAAAATAACTTCTCGACATCAGGACTGCGATTACTCACCACTGACTGGGAGAATCCTTTTTTTCATTTAACGAGTCTGACGAGGCCGACGCGAACAATATACTGCTTTCTTGGGAACAGGCCCAGATCCCCATGATTTGCGTAAAGAGGAGGCGGAGAAAAAGGGTTCGGAGGGCGGGCTGCCTTCTGAGAATTCGTAGGCGATCTAATAAACCCTCACTTCCTTCTATTCTGCTAGCAAACTTGCAATCTTTGGACAATAAAATAGATGACCTAAGCGGAAGATGAAACTACCAACGGGACATTCAAAACTGTAATATCTTATTCTTCACGGAGACGTGGCTGAACGATGACACTATCAACATACAGCTGGCTGGTTATACGCTGCACCGGCAGGATAGAACAGAGGCGTCTGGTAAGACAAGGGGCGGCGGACTATGTATTTTTGTAAATAACAGCTGGTGCACGATATCTAAGGAAGTCTCGAGCTATTGCTCGCCTGAGGTAGAGTATCTCCTGATAAACTGGAGACCACACTACCTACCTAGAGAGTATTCATCTGTATTTTTCGTAGCTGTTTACATACAGTGGCTTGCGAAAGTATTCACCCCCTTGGCATTTTTCCTATTTTGTTGCCTTACAACCTGGAATTCATATGGATTTTTGGGGGGTTTGTATCATTTATTTACACAACATGCCTACCACTTTGAAAATGCAAAATATTTTTTATTGTGAAACAAAGAAGAAATAAGATTAAAAAAACAGAAAACTTGAGCGTGCATAACTATTCACCCCCCCAAAGTCAATACTTTGTAGAGCCACATTTTGCAGCAATTACAGCTGCAAGTATCTTGAGGGTAGTCTCTATAAGCTTGGCACATCTAGCCTCTAGGATTTTTGCCCATTCTTCGAGGCGAAACTGCTCCAGCTCCTTCAAATTGGATGGGTTCCGCTGGTGTACAGCAATCTTTAAGTCATACCACAGATTCTCAATTTGATTGAAGTCTGGGCTTTGACTAGACCATTCCAAGACATTTAAATGTTTCCCCGTAAACCACTCAAGTGCTGCTTTAGCAGTATGCTTAGGGTCATTGTCCTGCTGGAAGGTGTGCCTTCGTCCCAGTCTCAAATCTCTGGAAGACTGAAACAGGTTTCCCTCAAGAATTTCCCTGTATTTAGCGCCATCCATCATTCCTTCAATTCTGACCAGTTTCCCAGTCCCTGCCGATGAAAAATATCCCCACAGCATGATGCTGCCACCACCACGCTTCACTGTGGGGATGATGTTCTCGGGGTGATGAGAGGTGTTGGGTTTGTGCCAGACATAGTGTTTTCCTTGATGGCCAAAAAGCTCAATTTTAGTCTCATCTGACCAGAGTACCTTCTTCCATATGTTTGGGGAGTCTCCCACATGCCTTTTGGCGAACACCAAACATGTTTGCTTATTTTTTTTCTGGCCACTCTTCCGTAAAGCCCAGCTCTGTGAAGTGTACGGCTTAAAATGGTCCTATGCACAATCTCCTCTGTGGAGCTTTGCAGCTCCTTCAGGGTTATCTTTGATCTCTTTGTTGCCTCTCTGATTAATACTCTCCTTGCCTGGTCCGTGAGTTTTGGGGGGCAGCTCTCTCTTGGCAGGTTTGTTGTGGTGCCATATTCTTTCAATTTTTTTATAATGGATTTAATGGAGCTCCATGGGATGTTCAAAGTTTCGGATATTTTTTTATAACCCAACCCTGATCTGTACTTCTCCACAACATTGTCCCTGACCTGTTTAGAGAGCTCCTTGGTCTTCATAGTGCCGCTTGCTTGGTGGTGCCTCTTGCTTAGTGGTGTTGCAGACTCTGGGGCCTTTCAGAACAGGTGTATATATACTGAGATCATGTGACAGATCATGTGACACTTAGATTGCACATAGGTGGACTGTATTTAACTAATTATGTGACTTCTGAAGATAATTGGTTGCACCAGATCTTATTTAGGGGTGTCGTAGCAAAAAGGGTGAATACATATGAACACACCACTTTTCCGTAAAAAAAATAAAAAATCATTTCACTTCACCAATTTGTACTATTTTGTGTATGTCCATTACATGAAATCCCACAAAAAAAACAATTTACATTACAGGTTGTAATGCAACAAAATAGGAAAAACGCCAAGGGGAGTGAGTACTTTTTCAAAGCACTGTACCACCACAGTCAGAGGCTGGCACCAAGACAGCATTGAATGAGCTGTATTCCGCCACAAGCAAACAAGAAAATGCTCATCCAGAGGCGGCGCTCCTAGTGGCCGGGGACTTTAATACAGGGAAACTTAAATCCGTTTGACCAAATTTCTATCAGCATGTTAAATGTGCAACTGGAGAAAAACATCTCTGGACCACCTTTACTCCACACACAAAGCTCTCCCTCGCTCTCCATTTGGCAAATCTGACCCTAATTCTATCCTCCTGATTCCTGCTTACAAGCAAAAACTAAAGCAGGAAACACCAGTGACTAGACCAATAAAAAAGTGGTCAGCTACAGGAATGTTTTGCGAGCACAGACTGGAATATGTTCCAGGATTCCTCCGATGGCATTGGGAAGTACAACACATCAATCATTGGCTTCATCAATAAGTGCATCGATGACGTCGTCCCCACATTGACCGTATGTACAATCCCCAACCAGAAGCCACGGATTACAGACAACATCCGCACTGAACTAAAGGCTAGAGCTGCTGCTTTCAAGGAGCGGGACTCTAACCCGGAAGCGAATAAGAAATTTCGCTATGCCCTCGGACGAACCATCAAACAGGCAAAGTGTCAATACAGGACCAAGATCGAATTGTACTACACCAGCTCTGTCGCTCGTCGAATGTGGCAGGAATGGCCCAGTACATCACTGTGGCCAAGCACCCTGCCATCCAGGACCTCTATACCAGGCGGTGTCAGAGGAAGGCCCTAAAAATTGTCAAAGCCACCTTAGTCATAGGCTGTTCTCTCTGCTACCACACGGCAAGCGGTTCCAAGAGGCTTCTAAACAGCTTCTACCCCTAAGCCTTAAGACTTCTGAACATCTAATCAAATGGCTACCCAGACTATTTGCTTCCTCCCCCCTCTTTTACACCTCTGCTACTCTGTTGTTATCATCTATGCATAGTCACTTTAATAACTCTACCTACATGTACATACTACCTCAACTAACCGGTGCCCCCGCACATTGACTGTGTACCGGTACCTCCCTGTATATAGTCTCGCTATTGTTATTTTACTACTGCTCTTTAATTACTTGTTACTTTTATTTCTTATTCTTATCCATATTTTTTTTACTACATTGTTGGTTTGGGGCTCATAAGTAAGCATTTCGCTGTAAGGTCTAAACCTGTTGTATTCGGCGCATGTGACTAATACAATTTGATTTGATTTGATGTGATAGGACAACCCCCACACAGAGCATCTAACACATACTATTATAGGACAACCACATCACAGAGCATCTAACACATACTATTATAGGACAACCCCATCACTGAGCATCTAACACATACTATTATAGGACAACCCCCATCACAGAGCATCTAACACATACTATTATAGGACAACCCCCATCACAGAGCATCTAACAATACTATTATAGGACACCCCCAATCAGAGATTCTAACACATACTATTTAGGACAACCATCACAGAGCATCTAACACATACTATTATAGGACACCCCATCACAGAGCATCTAACACATACTATTATAGGACAACCCCATCACAGAGCATCTAACACAATATTATGGACAACCCCATCACAGAGCATCTAACACATCTATTATAGGAAACCTCATCACAGAGCATCTAACACATACTATTATAGGACAACCCCATCACGAGCATTTAAACATCTAATTATAGGACAACCCCCATCCACAGAGATTAACACACACTATTTATAGGATACCCCATCACAGAGCATCTAACACACACTATTATAGGACAACCCCATCACCAGGAGCATCATACACACACTTATAGGAATCACTCAGGCATTGAATCTCTAATACACACTGATACACACTGTTATAGGTTTTAACCGACTCTACTGTCAATAATCTGTTTTACTGAAGGGGTCTTTATATGTTGCCATTTATGTAATGTACATGTCCTGTCCTGTGGAGTAGCATTGATTTGTCGCAGTTTCTCTTCTGTTAGTACGTTTGTTTGTTTGTGTTTATGTACTGTGGCTGAACTTTAGTGAGGGTAAGGGAGTGTGTGACTAAGGATGTCTGGGAGGACGACACACTGTTGTCGTTACATAGATGCCCAGTCTGTCTCCACTGTAAAAGGAGGAATGCACTCTAATTAGGCCAACTGTCTCTCTCTGTGTGTGTCTATATCTGTGTCTGTGTCTTCGTCTGTGTTTTGTTTCTGTGTGTGGGTGTTTATGTGTTTGTTTATGTGTGTGTGTGTGTGTATGTGTGTGGGTGTGTTTCTGTGTGTGTTTCTGTGTGTGTTGTTTTGTGTTGTGGTGTTATGTGTGTGTGTGTGTGTGTGTGTGTGTGTGTGTGTGTGTGTGTGTGTGTGTGTGTGTGTGTGTGTGTGTTGTGTGTGTGTGTGTGTGTGTGTGTGTGTGTGTGTGTGTGTGTGTGGGTTTTTTTGTGGTGTTTGGTTGTGTGTGTGTGTGTGTGTGTGTGTGTGTGTGTGTTTCTGTGTGTGTGTGTTTCTGTGTGAGTGTTTCTGTGTGTGTGTCGTTCTCTTTCTGTGTTTGTCTCTTTCTCCCCCCCCTCTCTCTATACAGTATATAAGTACATTGAGTGTACAAAACATTAGGTACCCCTTCCAAATACACCTTCCTAATATATTTTTCCCTCAATTCGTCGAGGCATGGACTCTACAAGATGTCGAAAGCGTTCCACAGGGATGCTGGCCCATGTTAACTCCAATGCTTCCCACAGTTGTGTTAAGTTGGCTGGATATCCTTTGAGTGGTGGTCCATTCTTGATACACTCGGGAAATTGTTGAGCATGAAAAATCCAGCAGCGTTGCAGTTCTTGACACACTTAAATCAGTGCGCCTGGCACTTAAGTCTTTTGTCTTGCCCATTCAGCCCCTGAATGGCACACATACACAATCTATATCTGAATTGTCTCAAGGCTTAAAAATCCTTATTTAACCTGTCTCCTCTCCTTCATCTACACTGATTGAAATGGTTTTAACAAGTTACATCCATAAGGAATCACATCCTTCACCTGGATTCACCTGGTTAATCTATGTCATGGAAAGATCAGTTGTTCCTAATGTTTTGTACACTCAGTATATATCTATCTCTCTCTCTCGGTCTGCCTGTCTTATTATTTTTGCATTTATTTTTGTTGTTGTGTGTGCAAGAGTGTGTGTGTGAGGTTGTGGGTTTGAGTGTGTGTGTGACTCACTGTCTCATCCCAAAAGACCATTCTCTGAAAGGAGCATAATGTAAGTCATGAAATTAGTATTCTTAATGGGTATTGTTTGATATGAAGAAAACCATGTGTTTCAATTACCTGCTCATTGTCCAATTAACCACAATGTATTGTCTCTGCTCCATGGGACTGTCAAGCTGAACAATGCACTGATATATTTCTATAGCCTGTTGAAGTGACGCACTGTGTGTGGTTACATTCACCTTAAAATGTTTGAGCTGAGAAATGTTTTCTAAGTATTTCAATATTGGCGCGAGTGTGTGTGTGTGCTTCCGTGCTGGTGGGTGTGTTTTAATAATGAGTTTTAATAATGAGCCGTAAGACAGCAGTAAGCCGGTCTGGTTTTTCCGGAGTGCTTTAATAATGATGAAGCAGCCATTTTATTAATTTGTTGTCGGTCGCTAAATCACGTTCTGCCTTGCCAAAATATAAATAAAGTTCTTTGGTTTATGCAAAGCAGAGGGAGGGCATTCTTAATTACAAAATAATGAGTCTTCAATTTCAACCCACCGCATCATAATTCCACTCCACCCCATCCCCACTCCTATCTGTCTATTTTCTGCTCTTAGCTTATCTTTGTATCTCCGTTTATAATGTTGGGAGAGTTTTTATGTAAAAAATGTATAGCATTTTTTAAAGCGTTTCTCAGGTTGTCTCAGTGAGGTGTTGCTGTAGCAGGTCTGGCGCTAGTCGTTAGCTTATGCTGCCTGCCTCCTCATAGCCAGGTTCTCTCTCTCTCTCGTCAATGGGAGTAAACACTTGTCTCTGAGCTCAATGGGGATAACACTTGTCTTCCGCCCGTTCCGCCGCCCCTGGGTTTTTTTTTTTTTTTTAGTGGGGGATATACACTTGGTCGCCTCCTGTTCAATGGGCGAATAACAACTGTGTTTGTCTGCTGTCGATGATTGGGGAATAACAGCTTGTCTCCTGGTCA
>NC_036854.1:5445264-5454761 GCF_002910315.2 Salvelinus sp. IW2-2015 | reverse complement strand
TGCTCTCTCTCGTCTCTCTCTCTCTCTCTCTCTCTCTCTCTCTCTCTCCTCTCTCTCTCTCTCTCCTCTCTCCTTCTCATCTCCTCTCTCTCACTCTCTCTCTCATCTTCTCTCTCATCTCTCTATCGCTCTCGCTCGCTCTCTCTCGCTCTCTCTCCTCTCTGCTTCTCTCGCTCTCTCTTGCGCTCTTCGCTCTCTCTCGCTCTCTTCGCGCTCTCGGTCTCTCGCTCTCTCTTTCTCTCTCTCGCTCTCGCTCGCTCTCTCTCGCGCTCTGTCTCGCGCTCCTCTCTCGCCATCTCTCGCACTCTCGCTCTTCTCGCGTCTCTCTCGCTCGCTCCACTCTCTCTCTCGCTCTCTCTCTCGCTCTCGTCGCTCTCTCTCTCTCTCGCTCTCTCTCTCGCTCTCTCTCGCTCTCTCTCGCGCTCTCGCTCTCTCTCGCTGCTCTCTCGCGCTCTCGCTCTCTCCGCTCTCTCTCTCTCGCTCTCCTCTCGGCTCGCTCTCTCTCGCGCTCTCTCGCGCTCGTCTCTCGCTCTCTCTCGCCTCTCGCTCTTCCCTCCGTCTCTTCCTCATGTCTCTTCTCCTCTCTCTTTATAATATGTCAGTCAATCTATGTATTTTTCTTCATCTCTCTTGACCTTGTCTTTAGCTTTTTCTCTCTCTCTTCAATGGGGATACCACTGTTTCTCTCAGATCCATTGTTTTCTTCAATGGGATACCACTTGTTTCTCTTCAATGGGGATACCACTTGTTTCTCTTCACCAATGGGGATACACTTGTTTTCTCTTCAATGGGGATACCACTTGTTCTCTTCAATGGGGATACCACTTGTTTCTCTCAATGGGATACCACTTGTTTCTCTTCAATGGGGATAACACTTGTTTCTCTTCAATGGGGATACCACTTGTTTCTCTTCAATGGGATAACACTTGTTTCTCTTCATGGGGATAACACTTGTTTCTCTTGTCAATGGGGATAACACTTGTTTCTCTTCAATGGGGATAACACTTGTTTCTCTGTCAATGGGGATAACACTTGTTTCTTGTATGGGGAATAACACTTGTCTCTGTCAATGGGGATAACACTTGTTTCTCTGTCAATGGGATAACACTTGTGTCTCTGTCAATGGGGATAACACTTGTTTTCTCTCAATGGGTATAACACTTGTTCTCTGTCAATGGGGATAACACTTGTCTCTGTCAATGGGGATAACACTTGTTTCTCTGTCAACGGGGATAACACTTGTTTCTCTGTCAATGGGGATAACACTGTTTCTCTGTCAATGGGGATAACACGTGGTTTTCTCTTCAATGGGGATAACACTTGTTTCTCTTCAATGGGGATAACACTTGTTTCTCTGTCAATGGGGATAACACTTTTTCTCTTCAATGGGGTAACACTTGTTTCTCTGTCAATGGGGATAACACTTGTTTCTCTGTCAATGGGGATAACACTTGTTTCTCTGTCAATGGGGATAACTACTTGTGTCTCTGTCATGGGATACACTTGTGTCCTCGTCAATGGGGATAACACTTGTTTTCTTCAAATGGGCATAACACTTGTTTCTCTTTGTCAATGGGATAAACTTGTCCTCTGTCAATGGGGATAACACTTGTTTCTCTGTCAATGGGGATAACACTTGTCTCTGTTTTATGGGGATAACACTTGTCTTCTGTTTTATGGGGATAACACCTTGTCCTTCATTCAATGGGGATAAACACTTGTCTCTGTCAAATGGGGATAACACTTGTCTCTGTCCAATGGGGGATAACACTTGTTTTCTCTGTCAATGGGATAACACTTGTTCTCTCTGTCAATGGGATAACACGTGTCTCTGTGTCAATTGGGGATAACACTTGTTTCTCTGGTCAATGGGATAACACTTGTCTCCTGTTTTATGGGGAAACACTTGTTTCTCTGTCAATGGGGATAACACTTGTCTCTGTCATGGGGATAACACTTCAAACCTTGTCTCACTGTCCAATGGGGATAACACTTTGTCTTGTCAATGGGGATAACACTTGTCTCTTGTCAATGGGGATAACACTTTTTCTCTGTCAATGTGGAATAACACTTGGTTTTCTCTGTCAATGGGGATAACACTGTGCTCTCTGTCATGGGGATAATACACTTAAAAAACCTTGTCTCTGTCAATGGGGATAACAATAAAACTAACCACTGTCTCTGTCAATGGGGATAACACTTGTCTCTGTCAATCCCGGGTCTAAACAAAAAACCACATCATGTTCGTTCTTCATGGGAAACAACTTTTGTTTTCTCGTCATGGGGATAAAACACTTGTTTTCTCTGTCAATGGGGATAACACTTGTTCTTCAATGGGGATAACACTTGTCTCTAATCAGAACTTGTTTCTCTTGTCAATGGGATAACACTTGTTTCTCTTCACTGGGGATACACTTGTTCTTCTTCTCTTCAATGGGATACACTTGTTCTCTCAAGGGGATAACACTTGTTTCTCTGTCAATGGGAAGATAACACTTGTTTCTTCTGTCAATGGGGATAAACACTTGTCTCTGTCAATGGGGATAACACTTGTTTCTCTGTCATGGGGATAACACTTGTGTCCTCTGTCAATGGGGATACACTTGTTTCTCTTCAATGGGCATAACATTGTTTCTCTGTCAATGGGGAATAACACACTTGTCCCGCTCTCCTGCTTTGTATGGGATTTGGTCCCCAACCTGCTTCACATTCCCGGTAGGGCTAAGTTTGGTTAATTCACCTCGCGGCGTTTAGTAAACCAACAAACAGTGAATATACCATTATGTTGCTTATACCCCACTGATGGTGGGGAGTAAAAGCAGAACCATCGTGTTTTGTCTTCCCTGTCAATTGAAACATGGGAGATAAAACAACAGGTCGATCTTTATCGCCTCTATTTGCGTGACTAGAGCAAAGGGGATAGTGAGTTATCACACCATTCGATTTGTCACTCATGAGGTACCATAGGGGGTTTAGTAATCATCCTCTGTTTCCATTGCTACAGTCGACAAAGATGTTATGGCGATCACAACAGTTTTGGACAGAGTACATGTTTCTTACTGTCAATGGGGATAAACTTGTTCTTCCCCATACATAACAGAGAGTACACAATAGGGGTAGTATTTACACTTGTTCTTGCTCCACTAAAAAAAGTCAGAAAGATCGGCGAGATAGTACGTTTACACCATGTGCTACAGAGAACATATGTGTTATGGAGTCGACACACACCATCTGGGACAGATTTGTACGAATGTGTCTTGTACAATTGGGGCCACTAACCACAATTGTCAGATGAACTGCATAGTGCATTATGGGGGATACACACATTTTGTTGCGTCATGGAGAATACAATGGAGTGTGTTATCGCGCCAGTTGACAGAGACAGCAGTGTTATCCCCATTCGTGAAGAGCCACAACAAGTGTTATCCCCAGTTGACAGAGAAACAAGTGTTAATCCCGATGTTGACGAGAGAAGACAAGTTGTTTATCCCTGCATGACAGCGAAACAAGTTGTTTAAGTCCCATTGCAAGGAAGAAATAAAGTGTTTCCGCGCATTGACAGAGGAGAACAAGTGTTATCCCATTGACGCGAAACAAGTGTTATCGGATTAACACCATTTTGATCAACCCGGAGCTAGAACTACTGTTTGTATGGAGGTGATCAACCCACTTGTGACTAGCAGTAATAGTCAAAAGGTTGTGGGTGATAACAAACTTGTTTCTCTGTCAATGGGGAATAACACTTGTCTCTGTCAATGGGGATAACTATTGTCTCTAGTAATGGGAGTGAAACTACATACCTTTCACTGTCACATTTGAACCACCTTTGAACCTTTTGTGCATTATGATGTACAGATAAATAGGCATTTAGCTATGATCTGTAATGAATGCTTATACTGTACTGTAGCTATATAAGCATCATAAAGGATAATTAATTTAATGCATGCTACACAGGTGGTTGATAGAAGGTTATACAATGTTTCAGGATGTACATGACGTACCAAATGTAAACTCTACCTTCCAACCCTCCTCTACTCTAACATCACACCAGCCATCTGCTGAACACAGCAATAATCCACACTAAGGCGTGGGCGTATAGTCACATGTGAACACACCGTATGTCCATAGGAGAAACCTTATACGTGAACAGTATGTGTGTGAGAGGTACAACTGTACCTGGTACTGCTCACACATGGTTTCCACTGTGATTAAGTGGCCCTCTTCTTCCATGTCCCTCACTTCCTTCCTGTCCCTCACTTCCTGCTTCCTGTGGTCTCCTAGGCGATCCACTCGGTTGCCTGGCACCATGAGGGCAAGCAGTTCATCTGTAGTCCACTCAGACGGAACGCTCACCATATGGAACATCAAGGGCCAGGGCAAGCCATTCCAGACATCACCCACATGGTAAGCTTGAAAACACACACACATTTCTCCTTCTCTCATCAGAATCACTTCATTCACTGTACATTTGCACATACTAAGAATTTTACTTGGTTATAGTGGGGTTGCAAGTGATAGACAACATTTAGAGAAGAATACAAACAGAGGAATTTCCACAAAGTAAACATACATTATTTACCACAAATTATCAAATAAAGTGGCAAGGGTTTAATTTACTCTGTGTCTAATGTTTCCTTCCTGATGTGGACTTTGTCCCCCCCCCCGACACACCACACACACAAAGCGAGAGAAAGCAGAGGAGAATAGAAGAGAGAAAAATGAGGAAAAGAAAAGCAGAGAGGAATAGAAGAGAGAAAACGCAAGAGAAAGCAGAGAGGAATAGAAGAGAGAAACCAAGAGAAAGCAGAGAGAGGAATAGGAGAGAAAACCAAGAGAAAGCAGAGCGGAATAGAGAGAAAACCCAAGAGAAAGCAGAGAGGAATAGAAGAGAGAAAACAAGAGAAAGGCAGAGAGGATTAGAGCAGAGAAACCAAGAGAAGCAGAGAGAGGAATAGGAAGAGAAACCCCAAGAGAAAGCAGAGAGGAATAGAAGAGGAAACCCGAGAACACGAAAGCGCAGAGAAAACCAAGAGAGGAATAGGAAACAGAGAAAGGAGCAGATAGAAGAGAGAAACCAAGAGAAAGCAGCAGAGGAATAGAAGAGAGAAACCAAAGAGAAAGCAGAGAGAGGAATAGGAGAGAAAAACCAAGAGAAAGCAGAGAGGATAGAAAGAGAGAAAACCAAAGAGAAAGCAAGAGGAGAGGAATCAGGCAGAGAAAACCAAGAGAAAGCAGAAAGAGGAATAGAAGATAGAAAACCAACAGAGACGCAGCGAGGAATTAGGAAGAGAGAAAACCAAGAGGAAGCAGAAAGAGGAATAGAAAGAGAGAAAACCAAAAGAAAAGCAGAGAGGAATAGAAGAGAGAAAACCAAGAGAAAGCGAGAGGAATAGAAGAGAGAAAAAACCAAGAGAAACGCAGAGAGGAATAGAAGAAAGAAGAACACCAAGAGAAAGCAGAGAGGGAATAGAAGAGAAGAAAACGCAAGAAGAAACGGCAGAGAGAGGGAATAGGGGAGAAAACCAAGAGAAAAGCAGAGAGGAATAGAAGGAGAAACACCAAGAGAAAGCATGGGGATAACACTTGTCTCTGTCAATGGGGATAACACTTGTTAGCACTGTCACATTTGAACCACCTTTGAACCACCTTTGTGCATTATGATTGTACAGATAAATAGGCATTTAGCTATGATCTGTAATGAATGCTTATACTGTACTGTAGCTATATAATGCATCATAAAGGATAATTAATTTATAATGCATGCTACACAGGTGGTTGATAGAAGGTTATACAATGTTTCAGGGATGTACATGACGTAACCAAATGTAAACTCTACCTTCCAACCCTCCTCTACTCTAACATCACAACAGCCATCTGCTGAACACAGCATAATCCACACTAAGGCGTGGGCGTAATAGTCACATGTGAACACACCGTATGTCCATAGGAGAAACCTTATACGTGAACAGTATGTGTGTGAGAGGTACAACTGTACCTGGTACTGCTACACATGGTTTCCCACTGTGATTAAGTGGCCCTCTTCTTCCTGTCCCTCACTTCCTTCCTGTCCCTCACTTCCTGCTTCCTGTGGTCTCCTAGGCGATCCACTCGGTTGCCTGGCACCATGAGGGCAAGCAGTTCATCTGTAGTCACTCAGACGGAACGCTCACCATATGGAACATCAAGGGCCAGGGCAAGCCATTCCAGACAATCACCCCACATGGTAAGCTTGAAAACACACACACATTTCTCCTTTCTCATCAGAATCACCTTCATTCACTGTACATTTGCACATACTAAGAATTTTACTTGGTTATATGGGGTTGCAAGTGATAGACAACATTTAGAGACAGAATACAAACAGAGGAATTTACACAAAGTAAACATACATTATTTACCAAATATATCAAATAAAGTGAACAAGGGTTTAATTTACTCTGTGCTAAATGTTTCCTTCCCTGATGTGACTTTGTCCCCCCCCCACACACACACACACAAAGCGAGAGAAAGCAGAGAGAGGAATAGAAGAGAGAAAACCAAGAGAAAGCAGAGAGGAATAGAAGAGAGAAAACCAAGAGAAAGCAGAGAGAGGAGGAATAAGAGGAAAGGAAAGAGAAAACCAAGAGAAAGCAGAGAAGGAATAAGAAGAGAGAAAACAAGAGAAAGCAGAGAGAGGAATAGGAAGAGAAACCCAAGAAAGCAGAGAGGAATAGAAGAAAGAAAACCAAGAGAGAAAGCAGAGAGAGGAATAGGAGAGAAAACCAAAAGAAAGCAGAGAGGCAATTAGAAGAGAGAAAAACACAAGAGAAAGCAGAGGAGAATAGAAGAGAGAAAACCAAGAGGAAAGCAGAGAGAGGAATAGGAGAGAAAACCAAGAGAAAGCAGAGAGGAATAGAAGAGAGAAAACCAAGAGAAAAGCAGAGAAGAGGAATAGGGAGAGAAAACCAAGAGAAAGCAGAAAGAGGAATAGAAGATAAGAAACCAGAGAAAGCAGAGAGGAATAGAAGAGAGAAAACCAAGAGAAGCAGAAAGAGGAATAGAAGAGAGAAAACAAGAGAAAGCAGAGAGGAATAGAAGAGAGAAAACCAAGAGAAAGCAGAGAGGAATAGAGAGAGAAAACCAAGAGAAAGCAGAGAGGAATAGAAGGAGAAAACCAAGAGAAAGCAGGAGAAGGATAGAAAGAGAGAAAACCAAGAGAAAGCAGAGAGAGGAATAGGGAGAAAACCAAGAGAAAGCAAGAGGAATAGAAGAGAGAAAAACCAAGAAGAAAGCAGAGAGAGGAATAGGAGAGAGAAAACCAAGAGAAAGCAGAGAGAGGAATAGAGAGAAGAAAACCAAGAGAAAGCAGAGAGGAATAGAAGAAGAAAACAAGAGAAAGCAGAGAGGAATAGAAGAGAGAAAACCAAGAGAAAGCAGAGACAGGAATAGGAGAGAAAACCAAAAGAAAGCAGAGAGGAATAGAAGAGGAAAAACCAAGAGAAAGCAGAGAGGAATAGGAGAGAAAACCAAGAGAACAGAGAGAGGAATAGAAAAGAGAGAAAACAAGAGAAAGCAGAGAGGAATAGAAGAGAGAAAACCAGAGAAAGCAGAGAGGAATAGAAGAGAGAAAAACCAAGAGAAAGCAGAGAGGAATAGAAGAGAGAAAACCAAGAGAAAGCAGAGAGGAATAGAAAGAAAAACCAAGAGAAAGCAGAGACAGGAATAGGAGAAGAAAACCAAGAGAAAGCAGAGAGGAATAGAAGAGACAAAACCAAGAGAAAGCAGAGAGAGGAATAGGAGAGAAAACCAAGAGAAAGCAGAGAGAGGAATAGGAAAGAAAAACCAGAGAAAGCAGAGAGAGGAATAGGAAGAGAAAACCAAGAGAAAGCAGAGAGGAATAGAAGAGACAAAACCAAGAGAAAGCAGAGAGGGGAATAGGAGAGAAAACCAAGAAGAAAGCAGAGAGGAATAGAGAGAGAAAACCAAGAGAAAGCAGAGAGAGGAATAGAGAGAAAACCAAGAGAAAGCAGAGAGGAATAGAAGAGAGAAAACCAAGAGAAAGCAGAGAGAGGAATAGGGGAGAAAAACCAAGAGAAAGCAGAAAGGAATAGAAGAGAGAAAAACCAGAGAAAGCAGAGAGGAAATACAAGAGAGAAAACCAAGAGAAAGCAGAGAGAGAATAGGGGAGAAAACCAAGAGAAAGCAGAGAGGAATAGAAGAGAGAAAACCAAGAGAAAGCAGAGAGGAATAGAAGAGAGAAAACCAAGAGAAAGCAGAGAGGAATAGAAGAGAGAAAACCAAGAGAAAACAGAGAGAGGAATAGAAGAGAGAGAAAACCAAGAGAAAGCAGAGAGGATTAGAAGAGAGAAAACCAAGAGAAGGCAGAGAGGAAAGAAGAGAGGAAACCAAGAGAAAGCAGAGAGGATAGAAGAGAGAAAAACCAAGAGAAAGCAGAGAGAGGAATAGAAGAGAGAAAAGCAAGAGAAAGCAGAGAGGAATAGAAGAGAGAAAACCAAGAGAAAGCAGAGAGAGGAATAGAAGAGAGAAAACCAAGAGAAAGCAGAGAGGAATAGAGAGAGAAAACCAAGAGAAAGCAGAGAGGGAATAGAAGAGAGGAAAACCAAGAGAAAGCAGAGACAGGAATAGGAGAGAAAACCAAGAGAAAGCAGAGAGAGGAATAGAAGAGACAAAACCAAGAGAAAGCAGAGAGAGGAATAGAGAGAAAAACAAGAGAAAGCAGAGAGAGGAATAGGAAAGAAAACCAAGAGAAAGCAGAGAGAGGAATAGGAGAGAAACCAAGAGAAAGCAGAAGGAATAGAAGAGACAAAAACCAAGAGAAAGCAGAGAGAGAAATAGGAGGGAAAACCAAGAGAAAGCAGAGAGGAATAGAAGAGAGAAAACCAGAGAAAGCAGAGAGAGGAATAGGAGAGAAAACCAAGAGAAAGCAGAGAGGAATAGAAGAAGAAAACCAAGAGAAAGCAGAGAGAGGAATAGGAGAGAAAACAAGAGAAAGCAGAGAGGAATAGAAGAGAGAAAACCAAGAGAAAGCAGAGAGAGGAATAGGGAGAAAACCAAGAGAAAGCAGAGAGGAATAGAAGAGAGAGAAAACCAAGAGAAAAGCAAGAGAGGAATAGAAGAGAGAAACCAAGAGAAAGCAGAGAGAGAATAGGAGAAGAAAACCAAGAAGAAGCAGAGAGGAATAGAAGAGAGAAAACCAAGAGAAAGCAGAGAGGAATAGAAGAGAGCAAAACCAAGAGAAAGCAGAGAGAGGAATAGAAGAGAAAAACCAAGAGAAAGCAGGAGAGGAATAGAGAGAGAAAACCAAGAGAAAGCCAGAGAGGAAATAGAAGAGAGAAACCAAGAAAGCAGAGAGAATAGAAGAGAGAAAACCAAGAGAAAAGCAGAAGGATAGAAGAGAGAAACCAAGAGAAAGCAGAGAGGAATAGAAGAGAGAAACCAAGAGAAAGCAGAGAGAGAAATAGAAGAGAGAAACCAAGAGAGAGCAGAGAATCTCTCTT
>NC_036854.1:5411024-5445239 GCF_002910315.2 Salvelinus sp. IW2-2015 | reverse complement strand
ATTTTATTTAAAGGGAAGGAGGAGAAAACCAAGGAAAGCAGAGACAGGAATGGAGAGAAAACCAAAAGGAAAGCAGAGAGAATAGAAGAGAGAAACCAAGAAAAGCAGAAGAGGGGAATAGAGAGAGAAACAAGAGAATCAGAGAGAATAGAAGAGAGAAAACCAAGAGAAAGCAGAAGAGGAATAGAGAAGAAAACCAAGAGAAAGCAGAGAGGATAGAAGAGAGAAAAACAAGAGAAAGCAGAGAGGAATATAGAAGAGAGAAAACCAAGAGAAAGCAGGAGATAGAAGAGAGAAGAAAACAAGAGAAAGCAGAGACAGGAATAGGAGAGAAAACAAGAGAAAGCAGAGAGGAATAGAAGAGACAAAAACCAAGAGAAAGCAGAGAGAGGAATAGGAGAGAAACCAAGAGGAAAGCAGGAGAGAGGAATAGAAAGAAAACAACGAGAGAAAGCAGAGAGAGGAATAGGAAGAGAAAACCAAGAGAAAGCAGAGAGGAATATGAAGAGACAAAACCAAGATGAAAGCAGAGAGAGGAATAGGAGAGAAAACCAAGAGAAAGGCAGAGAGGAATAGGAGAGAGAAAACAAAGAAAGCAGAGAGAGGAAATAGGAGGAGAAAACAAGAGAAAGCAGAGAGGAATAGAAGAGAGAAAACCAAGAAAGCAGAGAGAGGAATAGGAGGAAAAACCAAGAGAAAGCAGAAAGGAATAGAGAGAGAAACCAAGAGAAAGCAGAGAGGAATACAAGAGAGAAAACCAAGAAAAGCAGAGAGGAGGAATAGGGGAGAAAACCAAGAGAAAGCAGAGAGGAATAGAAGAGAGAAAACCAAGAGAAGAAAGGCAGAGCAGGAATAGAGGAGAGAGAAAACCAAGAGAAAGCAGAGAGAATAGAAGAGAGAAAACAAGAGAAAGCAGAGAGAGGAATAGAAGAGAGAAAACCAGAGAAAGCAGAAGAGGATTAGAAGAGGAGAAAACCAAGAGAAAGGCAGAGAGGAATAGAAGAGAGGAAACCAAGAGAAAGCAGAGAGGAATAGAAGAGAGGAAAACCAAGAGAAAGCAGAAGAGAGGAATAGAAGAGAGAAAACCAAGAGAAAGCAGAGAGGAATAGAAGAGAAGAAAACCAAGAGAAAGCAGAGAGAGAATAGAGAAGAAAAAAAGAAGAAACAGCAGAGAATAGAAGAGAGCAAAAAGCAGAAGGAATAGAGAAGAGAAAACCAAGATGAAAGCAGAGACAGGAATAGGAGAGAAAACCAAGAGAAAGCAGAGAGGAATAGAAGAGACAAAACCAAGAGAAAGCAGAAGAGAGGAATAGGAGAGAAAAACAAGAGAAAGCAGAGAGAGGAATAGGAAAGAAAACCAAGAGAAAGCAGAGAGAGGAATAGGAGAGAAACCAGAGAAAGCAGAGAGGAAAGAAGAGACAAAACAAGAGAAAGCAGAGAGAGGAATAGGAGAGAAAACCAAGAGAAAGCAGAGAGGAATAGAAGAGAGAAACCAAGAAGAAAGCAGAGAGAGGAATAGGAGAGTAAACCAAGAGAAAGCAGAGAGAATAGAAGAGAGAAACCAAGAGAAAGCAGAGAGAGGAATAGGAGAGAAAACCAAGAGAAAGCAGAGAGGAATAGAAGAGAGAAAACAAGAGAAAGCAGAGAGAGGAATAGGGGAGAAAACCAAGAGAAAGCAGAGAGGAATAGAAAGAGAAAACCAAGAGAAAGCAGAGAGGAATAGAAGAGAGAAAACCAAGAGAAAGCAGAGAGAGGAAAGGAGAGAAAACCAGAGAAAGCAGAGAGGAATAGAAGAGAGAAAACCAAGGAAAGCAGAGGAGAATAGAAAGAGAGAAAACCAAGAGAAAGCAGAGAGAGGAATAGAAGAGTAGAAAACCAAGAGAAAGCAGAGAGGATTAGAAGAAGAGAAAACCAAGAGAAAGCAGAGAGGAATAGAAGAGAGAAAACCAAGAGAAAGCAGAGAGGAATAGAAGAGAGAAAACCAAGAGAGAAGCAGACAGGAATAGAAGAGAGAAACCAAGAGAAGCAGAGAGGAATAGAGAAGAAAACCAGAGAGAAAGAAAGCAGAGAGGAGGAATAGAAGAGAGAAACCAAGAGAAAGCAGAGAGGATTAGAAGAGAGAAAACCAAGAGAAGGCAGAGAGGAATAAGAAGAGAGGAAACCAAGAGAAAGCAGAGAGAAAGAATGAGAAAAACCAAGAAGAAAGCAAGAGAGGAATAGAAGAGAGAAAACCAAGAGAAAGCAGAGAGAGGAATGGAAAGAGAAAACCAAGAGAAAGCAGAGAGAGGAATAGAAGAGAGAAAACCAAGAGAAAAGCAGAGAGGAATAGAAGAGAGAAAACCAAGAGAAAGCAGAGAGGAATAGAGAGAGAAAAAACCAAGAGAAAGCAGAGAGAGGAATAGAAGAGAGAAAAACCAAGAGAAAGCAGAGACAGGAATAGGAGAGAAAACCAAGAGAAAGCAGAGAGAGGAATAGAAAGAGCAAAACCAAGAGAAAGCAGAGAGAGGAATAGGAGAGAAAACAAGAGAAAGCAGAGAGAGGAATAGGAAGAAACCCAGAGAAAGCAGAGAGAGGAATAGGAGAGAAAACCAAGAGAAAGCAGAGAAGGGAATAGAAGAGGAAAACCAAGAGAAAGCAGAGAGAGGAATAGGAGAGAAAACCAAAGAAAGCAGAGAGGAATTAGAAGAGAGAAAACAAAGAAAGCAGAGAGAGGAATAGGAGAGAAACCAAGAGAAAGCAGAGAGGAATAGAAGAGAGAAAACCAAGAGAAAGCAGAGGAGACGGAATAGGAGAGAGAAAACCAAGAGAAAGCAGAGAGGAATAGAAGAGAGAAAACCAAGAGAAAGCAGAAGAGAGGAATAGGAGAAGAAAAACCAAGAGAAAGCAGAAAAGAGGAATAGAAAGATATAGGAAAACCAGAGAAAGCAGAGAGGGAATAGAAGAGAGAAAACCAAAGGAAGCAGAAAGAGGAATAGAAGAGAGAAAACAAGAGAAAGCAGAGAGGAATAGAAGAGAGAAAACCAAGAGAAAGCAGAGAGAATAGAAGAGAGAAAACCAAGAGAAAGCAGAGAGGAATTAGAAGAGGAGGAAAACCAAGAGAAGCAGGAAGAGAATAGAATAGAGAAGAAAACCAAGAGAAAGCAGACAGAGAGGAATAGGAGAAAAACCAAGAGAAAGCAGAGAGGGAATAGAGAGAAGAAAACCCAAGGAAAGCAGAGAGAGGAATAGGAGAGAGAAAACCAAGAGAAAGCGAGAGAGGAATAGAGAGAGAAAACCAAGAGAAAGCAGGAGAGGAATAGAAGAGAGAAAACCAAGAGAAAGCAGAGAGGAATAGAAAGAGAGAAAACCAAGAGAAAGCAGAGACAGGAATAGGAGAGAAAACCAAAGAAAGCAGAGAGGAATAGAAGAGAAAACCAAGAGAAAGCAGAGAGGAATAGGAGAGAAACCAAGAGAACAGAGAGGAATAGAAGGAGAGAAACCAAGAGAAAGCAAGAGGAATAGAAGAGAGAAAACCAAGAGAAAGCAGAGAGGAATAGAAGAAGGAGAAAACCAAGAGAAAGCAGAGAGGAATAGAAGAGAGAAAAACAAGAGAAAGCAAGAGGAATAGAAAAGAAAAACCAAGAGGAAGCAGAGAAGGAATAGGAGGAGAAAACCAAGAGAAAGCAGAGAGGGAATAGAAGAGACAAAACCAAGAGAAAGCAAGAGAGGAATAGGAGAGAAAACCAAGAGAAAGCGAGAGAGGAATAGGAAGAGAAAAACAGAGAAAGCAGAGAGAGGAATAGGAAGAGAAAACCAAGAGAAAGCAGAAGAGGAATTAGAAGAGACAAAACCAAGAGAAAGCAGAGAGAGGAATAGGAGAGAAAACCAAGAGAAAGCAGAGAGGAATAGGAGAGAGAAAACAAGAGAAAGCAGAGAGAGGAATAGTGAGAGAAAACCAAGAGAGAAGCAGAGAGGAATAGAAGGAGAGAAACCAAGAGAAAGCAGAGAGAGGAATAGGGGAGAAAACCAAGAGAAAGCAGAAAGGAATAGAAGAAGAAAACCAGAGAGAAAGCAGAGAGGAATACAAGAGAGAAAACCCAGAGAAAGCAAGAGAGGAATAGGGAGAAAACCAAGAGAAAGCAGAGAGGAATAATAAGAGAGAAACCAAGAGAAAGCAGAGAGGAATAGAAGAGAGAAAACCAAGAGAAAGCAGAGGAGGAATAGAAGAGAGAAAACCAAGAGAAAGCAGAGAGAGGAATAGAAGAGAAGAAAACCAAGAGAAAGCAAGAGGATTAGAAGAGAGAAAACCAAGAGAAGCAAGAGGAATAGAAGAGAGGAAACCAAGAGAAAGGAGAGAGAATAGAAGAGAGAAAACCAAGAGAAAGCAGAGAGAGGAATAGAGAGAGAAAACAAGAGAAAGCAGAGAGGAATAGAAGAGAGAAAAACCAAGAGAAAGCAGAGAGGAGGAAATAGAAGAGAGAAAACACAAGAGAAAGCAGAGAGGTAATTAGAAGAGAGAAAAACCAAGAGTAAAGCAGAGAGGAATAGAAGAGAGAAAACCAAAGAAAGCAGAGACAGGAATAGGAGAGAAAACCAAGAGAAAGCAGAGAGGAATAGAAGAGACAAAACCAAGAGAAAGCAGAGAGAGAATAGGAGAGAAAAACCAAGAGAAAGCAGAGAGAGGAATAGGAAAGAAAAACCAAGAGAAAGCAGAGAGAGGAAAGGAGAGAAAACCAAGAGAAGCAGCGAGAGGAATAGAAAGAGACGAAAACCAAGAGAAAGCAGAGAGAGAATAGAGAGAAAACCAAGAGAAAGCAGAAGAGGAATAGAAGAGAGAAAACCAAGAGAAAGCAGAGAGAGGAATAGGAGAGAAAACCAAGAGAAAGCAGAGAGAGAATAGAAGAGAGAAAACCAAGAGAAAGCAGAGAGAGGAATAGGAGAGAAAACCAAGAGAAAGCAGAGAGGAATAGAGAGAGAAAACCAAGAGAAAGCAGAGAGAGAATAGAGGAGAAAACCAAGAGAAAGCAGAGGAATAGAAGAGAGAAAACCAAGAGAAAGCAGAGAGGAATAGAAGAGAGAAACCACAGAGAAAGCAGAGAGAGGAATAGGAGAGAAAACCAAGAGAAAGCAGAGAGGAATAGAAGAGAGAAAACCAAGAGAAAGCAGAGAGGAATAGAAGAGAGAAAAACAAGAGAAAGCAGAGAGAGGAATAGAGAGAGAAAACCAAGGAAAGCAGAAGGATTAGAAGAGAGAAAACCAAGAGAAAGCAGAGAGGAATAGAAGAGAGAAAACCAAGAGAAGCAGAGAGAGGAATAGAAGAGAGAAAACCAAGAGAAAGCAGAAAGGAATAGAAGAGAGAAACCAAGAGAAAGCAGAGAGGAATAGAAGAGAGAAAAACCAAGAGAAAGCAGAGAGAGGAATAGAAGAGAGAAAACCAGAGAAAGCAGAGAGGATTAGAAGAGAGAAAACCAAGAGAAGCAAGAGAATAGAAGAGAGAAACCAAGAGAAAGCAGAGAGGAATAGAAGAGAGAAAACCAAGAGAAAGCAGAGAGAGGAATAGAAAGAGAAGAAACCAAGAGAAAGCAGAGAGAGGAATAGAAGAGAGAAAACAAGAGAAAGCAGAGAGAGGAATAGAAGAGAGAAAACCAAGAGAAAGCAGAGAGGAATAGAAGAGAGAAAACCAAGAGAAAGCAGAGAGAATAGAAGAGAGAAAACAAGAGAAGCAGAGAGGAATAGAAGAGAGAAAACCAGAAGAAAGCAGGAGACAGGAATAGGAGAGAAAACCAAGAGAAAGCAGAGAGGAATAGAAGAGACAAAACCAAGAGAAAAGCAGAGAGAGGAATAGGAGAGAAAACAAGAGAAAGCAGAGAGAGGAATAGGAAAGAAAACCAAAAAAGAGAGAGAGCGAATAGAGAGAAACCAGAGAAAGCAGAGAGGAATTAAAGAGACAAATACCAAGAGAAAGCAGAGAAGGAATAGGAGAGAAACAAAGAACAGAGAGGAATAGAAGAGAGAAAACCAAGAGAAAGGCAGAGAGAGGTAATAGGAGAGAAAAACAAGAAAAGCAGAGAGGAATAGAAGAGAGAAAACCAAGAGAAAGCAGAGAGGAGAATAGAGAGAAACAGAGAGAAGACAGAGAGGAATAGAAGAGAAAAACCAAGAGAAAGCAGAGAGAGGAATAGAGAGGAGGAAACACAAGAGAAAGCAGAGAGGGAATAGAAGGAGAAACCAAAGAGAAAGCAGAGAGAATAGAAGAGAGAAAACCAGAGAAAGCAGAGAGAGGAATAGGGGAGAAAACCAAGAGAAAGCAGAGAGGAATAGAAGAGAGAAAACCAAGAGAAAGCAGAGAGGAATAGAAGAGAGAAAAACCAAGAGAAAGCAGAGAAGGAAAATAGAAGAGAGAAAACCAAGAAAGCAGAGAGAGGAATAGAGAGAGAAAACCAAGAGAAAGCAGAGAGGATTAGAAGAGAGAAAACCAAGAGAAAGCAGAGAGGAATAGAAGAGAGAAAAACCAAGAGAAAGCAGAAGAGGAATAGAAGAGAGAAACCAAGGAGAAAGCAGAGAGAGGAATAGAAGAGAGAAAAACCAGAGAAAGCAGAGAAGAGGAATAGAGAGAGGAGAAAACAAGAGGAAAGCAGAAAGAGGAATAGAAGAGAGAAAACCAAGAGAAAGCAGAGAGAATAGAAAGAGAGAAAACCAAGAGAAAGCAGAGAGGAATAGAAGAGAGAAAACCAAGAGAAAGCAGAGAGGGATAGAAAGAGAAAAACCAAAAGAAAGCAGAGAGGAATAGAAGAGAGCAAACCAAGAGAAAGGGGAGTGAAAGAAAGCAAAATCTTGAACCCCATTCTTAAATTGCCATGTTATTGTTCTTGTGTAATGGGAAAGGATTCCATTGAAACTGTTTTGAATTAGTTGTTTTCCCCGCTGCTGCTTGCATAATCAGTTTACTATTTAATGAACAATTAGGAAAACGTGTGTGACAGGTTTATGTGAAATTAAAAAAAGGCTTCCCTTTAAGAAATTTAATTAAGGCTAGGTAATTGTCAATTATTACAATAAATTGTGATTACATTCTTCCTTTTTTAGGGTTGACTATTTGACCAACCCTTAAGTTGACTCCCTTTGTGCACATAGCTAGCATTTATTCATAATTCTATCTCTCTCCCTCTCTCTGATGGAAAGGGCCTGAATCACTGTCTCACACCACAGTGGCTGCTACTGCTCCATTCAGGGAAATGGTGGAAGAAAAGGGAGGAGGAGAGAGTGGAGAGGAGAGGAGAGAGGGCAAGGGAAAATAGGAGAAAGGGAACAAAAGCAGAGAGTAAGAGGGAATGAAAAGGGAACTTACAAGCTAAAGTGATCTGTTCTATTTCAGGAAAGCAGCCCAAGGATGGGAAAGAAGCCAGAGCCCTGCAAACCCATCCTCAAAGTGGAGTACAAGACCACTAAGACTGGGGTAGGATACGCTCGCTCACACACACACACAAAAACACACACACACACACACAACACACACACACACACACACACACACAACAACACACACACACACACACACACACACACACACACACACACACACAACACACACACACACACACACACACACACACACACCACACACACACACACACATGCATGCTTGAGAGATAATGAATATGGCATCTCTATAGCTTTCCATATGGACTTATGTCCATGTGTCTCATGTGTCTGTTTGTGTGTGTGTTTCGGTGTGTGTGTATGTCTGCGTCTGTCTGTGTGTGGTATATGTATGTGTATGTCTGCGTCTGTCTGTGTGTGGTATATGTGTGTGTATGTCTGTGTCTGTCTATGTGTGTATGTCTGCGTCTGTCTGTGTGTGGTATATGTGTGCTCTACAGAGACCCCTTCATGATCCTGTCTGGAGGTCTGTCGTATGACACGGTGGGTCGGCGGCCATGTCTGACGGTGATGCATGGGAAGAGTACAGCCGTGCTGGAGATGGACTATCCTATCGTAGACTTCCTCACGCTCTGTGAGACGCCATACTCTAACGGTCAGTGTGTGTGTGTGTGTCCATGTGTGTGGTTGTTTGTATGCTTGCTATATCATTATCTACACATATCCCAGTAAGCCTCAGAGTGTGTTTATGAGTGGAATCAGTTTAATTAGCAACTACACTGACGGCTTTGGTGTTTCCAGCCGGTAATATGTTGTGTCCTAGCCCTTCTCAGCATTGACATTTGACCTTTCTGTTTTCGTATGTGTGTGAGACTGTGTGATGAATATAAAATATCCCAGGGGAGCTTTATGCTCGTGATTCTTTGTGGAGTACAATGAATGTTAGATTTGTATCTTCTCCCTTGTTCACAATAGCTGTCTGACCTGATTATGTTATTAAATGAATGCCCTGCCCTTTGTGAGATGATGTGCCTTGGGAGAGGGCTTTCATTGATGATGATTTAGATGTTCTGTCCTCTATATCATTATGTAATGACAGAGGTGTTGATTTTGGTGTCTTGTTTTGCTAAGATGTGTGTGTTTCAATGGGAACCAATTGATTGAAGGTGGGAATAGACTTAATTCAATTGAATGGCGTTTTACATCTTGTGCTGAAATGTCTGGGTCGGAGAGGAGAACACACAGTGGAGTACCCTCCCCTCTTTACAGCTCACATCTTACCTGCTCTATAGGCCCTGGTAGCCTTTAATGTAGGTCTGCATGGGAAATGAACCAGGTTAAGGTCTGTTGGAGGTCTCAGCCTTCTTTTTCAAATGCCCTCATCTCAGTTAGCCCCAGATTGATGGGTGGTAGAGAACTCAGTCATCAGCCAAGGTGTCCTTCAAGGGGGAGAAGCAGTGTCCTCTACCATAGTGGAAATTGCTACCACGTTGCCTCTAACAAACTATAATTTATTCATTTGATGCTATAGTTGATATCATTTTTTTTTAATTTTTTTTATTTTTACCTTTATTTAACTAGGCAAGTCAGTTAAGAACAAATTCTTATTTTCAATAACGGCCTAGGAACAGTGGGTTAACTGCCTGTTCAGGGGCAGAATGACAGATTTGCACCTTGGCAGCTTGGGGATTTGAACTTGCAACCTTTCAGTTACTAGTCCAACGCTCTAACCACTAGGCTACCCTGCCGCCCCGTTGGATGCTTGTTGTTTTGTTTGGATACTTGTTGTTTTCGGTTGATCAAGAAGATTGACGCTCCAGTCGGTTGCTGGTTCAAATGGTACAGTAGGCCGCACTATTTTAGGATGCTGCTTGATCAAGGTTGTACATATTCAGACAATAGATGATGAAAACTGTGTCAATTATGTAAAAAATCTAAGTGGGGGGTGGTGTAACGCTCGTCGTTGGAATGAGAAGAGGAGGACCAATGCGCAGAGTGGTAAGTATCCAGCGCTCTAACATCCATGCGAATGGAGAGGGGTTGGAGAGTGGATGGAGAGGGGTTGGAGAGTGGATGGAGAGGGGTTGGAGAGTGGAATGAAGAGGGGTTTGGATAGTGGAATGGAGAGGGGTTGGAGAGTGGAATGGAGAGGGGTTGGAGAGTGGATGGAGAGAGGTTGGAGAGTGGATGGAGAGGGGTTGGAGAGTGGATGGAGAGGGGTTGAGTGGGGATGCCTAGCTTGGACACCAGGGTAACGTCCATAAGACTCACATCGGCCCCCGAGTTGATGAGTAGCTGGAGAGACTTGGATTGGTCGCCCCACAGTAGGATGGCATGGAGACGGGGGCGAGCAAGGGGAGAAGAAAAATGATCTAACTCCAACATATGAGCTAGGTCTCTGGAAGGGACAGATAGACACAAAATGACCGGCAGTACCGCAATACAGACAACTCTGGGTGTCAAGTCTGCATGCACGTTCGGCTGCAGACAGCCTAACCCTGCCGAGCTACATTGGCTCGGGAAGAGGTGAATCGGCAGTCTTCGGAGGCTCTTGGAGGAACTCGGGTAGGCTCAGATCCTCTCGGAGACGTAGATGCCGGGGACTTCCGGAGTTCATCAGATGCAAGGTGGGATCCTCGAGTGAGCGATTGGGACCGCAATCAGACCTCTTCTCACTCCTACGTTTCCGTAGCCGACCATCGATCCGGATAGTTAAAGCGATGAGTGAGTCGACATCCATCGGTAGTTCCCGGGCTTCAAGCTCGTCCTTTACTTTCTCTGATAATCCGTGCAGGAACGGTTCTGGGTTCCAGGCACCCTCCGCTGCTAGCATGCAGAAATCCACCGCGTAGTCTGCCACACTGAGGGTGTCCTGCCGAAGCTGGAGTAACTTCCGTGCAGCCTTCCGTGCAACTTTTTTCATCTCTGCCACGAATCCCTCCAGACTAAAGCATACGGCCGACTGTTGTTCCCAAACTTTGTAGCCCAGGCGAGGGCCCTTCCGGGCGAGGAAACACCGAGCGAGAAGCGCCCGACAGGTGCCCGACTCTCCATTGAAGCGCTCCGGGGGAGGTAAGCTGAGTTCCCGTGAAACTGGGGTGATGGCGCTGCTACCAGCCGGGTTCTGAGGGGCTTCGAGGTTACCGTCGTGGTAGGCTGCCTAGTAGACAACCCATGGAATTGCTCCCGCAATGTGTCCAATGTTTGGTCGTGACGTTCGACCACGGCCTGGAACCCCTCCATCAGACCGCGAAGCAACTCCTCTTGCCTACCAATGGTGTCTCCTTGGGAGGAGATGACATAGCGGAGCTGGCCCAAGTCTGCTGGGTCAGTCAGGGCCAGTTCGTACTATCACATTTCAAGGTAAGACCCAGATGCAGACTGTGTCGAAGTAACAATGTTTGTTACAACAACATGGGCAAAGGTGCAGGATGACAGCCAGTATCAGGGTCAGGTCAGGCAGAGGTCGGTAATCCAGAGTAGTGGGGAAAAGGTACAGGATGGCAGACAGTCTCAGGGTCAGGCAGAGGGGTCAAAGCCGGGAAAAACTAGAAAACAGGAACTAAGACAAGACAAGAGCAAGGGGGAAAACGCTAGTAGGTTCTATGAACAAAACGAACTGGCAACAGACAAACAGAACACAGGTATAAATACATAGGGGATAACAGGAAAGATGGGTGACACCTGGAGGGGGGTGGAGACAAGCACAAAGACAGGTAAAACAGATCAGGGTGTGACACAGAAACGCATTGAATAACAGATTCATACATGGAAAAACAGATATTCAGGAAATCAATCAAAAGGAAGTTTGTTTTAAAGTGTCTGTCCTATATCTGAGAGATATAAGAAAGCTCAGGAAATTATTTATATATATTTTTACCCATATTTAACAAACAGTGGGCCAAACTGATGTTTTTGTGAGATGACAGATTTTCGGGATATTTGATTGTCTGACAAACACCGCTGTAGTTCAGTGATATCTCAGATTTTGATGGGGAATTTTTTATGCTAATTGATTTTCCAGGGGGAGCGGACATTGACATTAGGGGGTTCTTAAAAACATTAAATAATAACATCATCCTAAGAGCGTTGGGCCGAGCTGACTAGGAGAAAATTCTGTCAATGTGCCCTTGAGCAATTGCTCCTGTAAGTCGCTCTGGATAAGAGTGTTTGCTAAATAACTCAAATGTAATGTGATAACCTGTGGGTAAAAGTTATTACATTAAGCGTTCATAATTTGTATTATATTAACCGGCAAGTTATTACATTAACCCGGCTTTATTACATAAAACAATGTAAAAGTTTTATAACATTTATAACATTAACCAGTACTATTACATTGACCGGTGCTATTACATTGACCGGTGCTATTACACTAACCGGTGCTATTACAATGACCGGTGCTATTATAATGACAGGTGCTATTATAATGGCTGGTACTATTACATTAACCGGTGCTATTACATTGATCGGTGCTATTACATTGACCGGTGCTATTACATTGATCGGTGCTATTACATTGACCGGTGCTATTACAATGACCGGTGCTATTACATTGAACGGTGGCTATTACATTGACGCGGTGCTATTACAATGACCGGTGCTATTACAATGACCGTGTTTATTATTGATCGGTGCTATTCATTAACCGGTGCTATTGCATTAACCGGTGCTATTCCATTGACCGGTGCTATTACAATAACCGGTGGTATTACATTTACCGGTGATATTACATTGATCGGTGCTATTACAATGGCTGGTACTATTACAGTAACAGGTGCTATTACATTGACCGTGCTATTACATTGACCGGTGCTATTACATTGACCGTGCTATTACATTAACCGGTGCTATTACAATGACCGGTGCTATTATAATGACAGGTGCTATTACAATACAGGTGCTAATACAGATGCTATTACAATTACCGGTGCTATTACATTGATGCGTGCTATTACATTGACGGTGCTATTACATTGACCGTGCTATTACAATTGACCGGTGCTATTTACATTGAGCGGTGCTATTACTTGACGCGGTGCTATACATGACCGGTCTATTACAATGACGTGTTATTACATTGATCGGTGCTATTACATTAACCGGTGCTATTGCATTAACCGGTGCTATTACATTGAACCGGCTGCTATTACAATAACCGGTGGTATTACATTTACCGGTGATATTACATTGATCGGTGCTATTACAATGGCTGGTACTATTACAGTAACAGGTGCTATTACATTGACCGGTGCTATTAAATTGACCGGTGCTATTACATTGACCGGTGCTATTACATTGACCGGTGCTATTACATTGACCGGCGCTATTACATTAACTGGTGCCATTACATTGACCGGTGCTATTACATTAGCCGCTGCTATTACGTTTACCGGTGCTATTACATTAGCCGGTGCCATTACATTGACCGGTGCTATTACATTAGCCGGTGCTCTTACAATGATATTTATCCTTAGCCAGTGTAATGTTGATAGGCATGTGTAAATGGCTGTCATGAAGAGACTGCACCTTAACCACAGAAAATGGGGACTAAAGTCATATGGCTGTAGCTCATCCAAAAAGTGTGTGTGTATGTGTGTGTGTAGCTTGAAGTGTGTGTGTCTTGTTTGATGTTGGTGTGGGGACACGAGGAAACCGATTAGCAGACGATCGGTTGATGGTTGCGTAATGGTGACCATGGCGACCAACCTTATGTTGGGATGCTTTGATTCCATCTTGTAATGGCGACCTAGGAGACCTGGGATTACACAACACTGGGCTGATTACTGCACCACTGGTTCAATCTGCTGTTACTGATGGGGAGGAGGGGAGGATGTTGAACAGGACATTTCCTATTTTATTATGGAATTGAGGCTTTTTGAGAAAAGATCAGAGGCAGATCAAATATACAGACGGACACACTGACAGACGGACACACTGACAGACATAGGCAGGCAGGCAGCACAGACAGCCGGACAGCCGGACTGACAGACACATCCACAGACAACAAAGAATGAGAAACACTTAGAGCATTTCTGAGACATTCTAACAGACAAAAGGAGATAGTGAGAGAAGGCAAGAGGGAGTTGGAGAGAGGCAGAGCAGAGACATTGATTGTCAAGGTCGTGGCTACCCTGGTGTACAATGTGTTTCTTCTGGGACTTACAAGCTGTAACTACACTGACTCTGAAGGGAGGACACTGAAAACATGTTCCAGGCTTCTAGTCACACACTGTTCTCTCTACAAACACACACACACACACCACACGCACGCATGCACACACACATGTACACACATACCCACAAACACGCATACGCGCACACACTATCCTCTCTCTGGCTCAGACAATAATGCCTATTTACTCTCCCATTGCATCTCAGCCAGACGCTAACAAAAGAACACTGCGTTTTCTCCTACCACCTCTAACAGCATACTGCTATTGTGCTGCAATATTATGTGTAGGTATTTCAGGTCTGTGGTATTACTCCATATTCCTTCAGTTCAGCTCAGTTCATTTTCATCCAAAGCTTTATTGGGCAAAATAATGTTCCATAATCAAACATCCCACTGGGCAAAAAAAAGGGATTGACTCAACGTTGTTTCCACGTCATTTCAACCCCCAAAATCAATGTGATGACGTTGAATCAACGTAGATTGGCAAAAAGTCATCAGCATAAGGGCATTTCTTTCTTTTTTCACCCAATTGTTTACCTAAATCCAATGACATTTCACATTCAATTCATGTTAGTTGATAATTCGACCAAATGTAAATCAAAACTAGACGTTGAACTGACGTCTGTGCCCAGTGGGATGTTAACTCATCTTCAGTTTAATATTGAGAAACGCTTTTAATATGTTACTATATATCCCTATATATCCCTAAGCCTCAAGCTCATATATTTTATCAACATCTTGAAGACACTTATGTCCTTTGGGAACTGTATATTTCAGAGAATAATTTGATAGAATATACCCTACATATTGTGTTGATGAATGACATCTATCTTTCTTTTTGTTTTGTTTTTTCCCATGCAGATTTTCAGGAACCTTATGCTGTAGTGGTCCTTCTAGAAAAGGATTTAGTAGTAATCGACCTTGCACAAAATGGGTACGTCTGAGTGTATGTTAAAGTACTGAACATGCCGTATTAACATAAAATATGTAGCTACTGTATTATTCGGACTTCCTGAATGTTCCTACTCATTTAAAATACAACAGTTATTACTAACTGACAGGTAGCATACTTGTTATCACTGTAGATTTAGCTTAGATTCTGTACTTTCATTCATTTCCATTCTATTGCATGCATCTCTTACAGTTTCAATGTCTCGTGGCCTGCCATTGTAGGGACTAAAACTGTGAGCTGTAACTGTATGTCCCCTTTCCCAGTTACCCCATATTCGAGAACCCCTATCCACTGACCATCCATGAGTCTCCGGTTACCTGCTGTGAGTACTTTGCTGACTGCCCTGTGGACCTCATACCCGCACTTTACTCTGTTGGCTCCAGACAGAAACGACAGGGCTACAGCAAAAAGGTAAGGACCACACTTTTCTACAATACACCCTCTCAGCTACTGGGCTCCTCATAATGGCAGTACTGTGCTATTGCAGGAGTATTCAACTCTTGCCCTACGAGTTCCGGAGCCTTCTGGTTTTCTGTTCTACCTGATAATAAATTCCACGCGCCTGGTGTCCCAGGTCTAAATCAGTGCCCGATTAGAGGGAAACAATGAAAAACAATCTGTGGAACTGGCTTGGAAGTCCAGAGTTGAGTTTGAGGGTGCTATACCATCATATCCCGTCAATGTTTATGTTGAAGGATATACAGTAAATAACATTCGGTAGTCCAATCTCCACCCTGTTCTGCATCTTATCTCCTGTTTGTTTTTTCTTTTAAAATCTAACACTTTATCCTTTCATTTATCCTACATGTTCTCTAATTCTAGCTTTATTCTACCCTCTATCCTGTCTCTTTCTGTTCTGCTTCTTTTTAATTCATTGTGTTCTTGTTATATTCTCCCGCGCTGTTGGAAATGTCACCATGTACTGACCCTCTCCTCCCTCTCATCTCTCCATCCCTTTATCTCCCTGCCTGCTTCTTTCTACTGTGTGTCAAGTAAGGGGTAGCTGTGGGAAGCGTTCTTACTGAAAGATCAATGTTGAGTCATACCACTGACCTTTGTATGTTCTACTGCGTTTAACACAACCTAAAAAACACATTTGCGCTCTCTCAGACACACACACACACACGCACACACACACACCCACACACACACACACACACACACACACACACACACACACACACACACACACACACACACACACACACACACACACACACACACACACACACACACACACACACACACACACACACACACACACACACACACACACACACACACACACACGTGCATTGACAACACACAAACCACGTGCAGGACAACACACACACCGTGGTAAAGGTTCCCTCTATCTCTAAGACAAATGATGTCCCATCAGCCCACTGGCTAAGAGAAGGCATGTGTCTCTGTCCTCTTGCTTCCCTCCTGTCTCATTCCAATGGTCTCATTACAGTATGTTTATAATATTTGGTTCAATGTGTAGGCTAGATTGGATCTGACAACATCTTATCACTGATTTCCTTATACCTTACGCATGTATCAATCTCAACGATTACCATTTCTTGTTGTTGTCTTGTTTGTGTTGTTCTGTTTGGTGTATTGTGTTGTCCAGGAATGGCCAATCAGTGGTGGTAACTGGGGCCTCGGCACACAGAGCTACCCTGAGATCATCATCACTGGGTAGGAGACCCAACTCTATTTAATCATATTGCCTTCCTCTATCCTTCTTCTATCCTGCCTAGCAGTCATGAGAGGAAAAAACTCAGAGACAGGGAGAAGAAGCCTTTTAGAATACTTGAACTTAGCAATGTGACATTGAAGAATCGCTTGGCAGAAGGGGTCTCTTTACACGCCTCTCTCTCTCCCTCCCTCTCTCCCCCTCCCTCTCTTGTCACCTCCAGACATCCCTGTGTTAGTATTCCCCCCACGTCTATCTCTGTCTCTCTCTCTAGCGCTCTCTCTCGCGCTCTCTGTCTATCTATCTCTCTCTCTCTCACGCTCTCTCTTTCCTCAGCTGAAGAGAGATTGTTCCTCCAGTTACACAAAGTGCAGATTATACAGGTCAATCCCAGAATGCATTGCACCACTAGACACAGGGTTATGGTGTGTCTCCTCTCATGTGGATGTATTCGTCTGTAGAGCTGAATCTAGACAATCATGACAGGTAGAGCCAAGCTGAATCATTAGAGATGTGGGTGTGTATGCAAAAAGCTGAAGTGGTAATTATTCCCTCTCTGATTCTCTACCCTCTCTCCTTCCCTCGCCGGTTCTCTCTTTCTCTTTATGATTTCACAGGCATGCTGATGGGACTGTGAAGTTTTGGGATGCTTCTGCAAGTAAGTGCCTTTACATGGACTTCCTTATGTGTAATATCTCGGGCCTAGATGGCCTTATAGTTTCCCTATTCTATATTGTCTCCCAATGTGTTTGTGTGTAACTGAGCCGTCTCCTATCTTTTCCCAGTAATGCTCCAGGTACTGTACAAGCTGAAGACGGCCAAGGTGTTTGAGAAGAGCAGGAATAATAAGGAGGACAAGCAGAACACAGAGATTGTGGATGAGGACCCGTTTGCCATCCAGATCATGGCCTGGTGTCCTGAGAGCAGGATGCTGTGTGTGGCCGGGGTGTCTGCCAACCTCATCATATACCGCTTCAGCAAGCAGGAGATCACCACCGAGGTCGTACAGGTGGGTCGGCGTGTGTGTGTGTTTGGAGGCAAAAGAAACGCACACCTATTTAGGCGAGATGCTGGCTAGCGGAGTAGAACACTTGAAAAAAAAAGGAGAACCACACACTCTAGGAGCTCAGATGCAATAATTTAATAACGTAATAACCAACGTTTCGACAGACAAGCTGTCTTTGTGTGTGTGTTTAACATGTCTCTGTACTGACCATGTTGGATCGTTGGATAGTGTAAACTGAGAAACACTCCCATTTACTCTTGATGCTTATAGCCTGGCAATATGGATGCCATGACGACAGACGCACAGTGTAGTGGTAAATATAGCATCCTGTAGACAACTAGATTCTCCCATAATGAGCAGAGTCATTATTGGTTCAGTGGTGTTTCTTGGATCCTGAAGGCTGTTCCTAGAGACAGTGTTTACCTCCCAATGCCTCATTAGATGAGTCTCCAGCCAGTAAGAACACAATATGGTTGCCATGCCAACATACATAGTGGTACACAACCTGTATCATTATTTTGTGGCAGCTATGAGTAGTGATGATAATAATGATCTGTGTCTGACCAAGATCAAGTGTGTGACCTGTGGAGAGATTGAAAGCAGAGTTTGAGAGAGAGAGAGAGAGAGAGAGAGGGGACCAATCAGTATCACATGCATAAATGCCAATAATGCTATTTAGACTCCCATCATGCACACACACACACATAGACACACACACACACACACACACAAACATTATTTCTGGCTGCTGAACTCATTATTGAGTCTCTGGAATGTGTGTGTTCCCTAGCTGTTGGAGGTACGTCTGCAGTACGAGGTGAATGACATGGAGTCCCCTCCAGAGGGGGGAGGAGGGGGGGACCGTGACCTGCCCACCCCCGGAACAGCCTCACCCAGCCCCCAGACCACCGGACCCCCGACTCACCCCTCCACCAGCAGCAACTCCTCTGACGGGGTCCGAGACAACGTACCCTGCCTCAAGTATGCACCCTGCACCACCACCGGCTCCCATACAGTAGTTACACACACGTACACTCTGCAACAAACTCTGCCTTAGGGATGCACAACCGACCCACAATCGCTCTAGGCTATTCAATACAATTGCATTCTTTTTCTCTCTCCTTCTCTGTCTGTAGGGTGCGTAGTACCCCTCTGAAGCAGTCTTCAGGGTATCAGGTAGAGTTGGTGGTGCAGCTGGTGTGGGTAAGTGGAGAGCCCCCCCAACAGATCACCAGCTTGGCCCTCAACTCCTCCTACGGCCTGTAAGTATAAGGTGGTAGACAGTATATCTACATGAGATTTACTGTGAACCCTAATGAAACAACCCAATATGACACTTCAATCTGGAGCTCTGTGCAAACCAACCAAGGATACTGTGAAAGTAAGATCATTTTAGGGAGCGGTAATGTTTTTTTCAACTTGAGAAACAGGTCCTCAATTCGAAGAGTCAAAATGTGGTTGTGAGCCATGGATTTGATATGATTTCCCTCGTACAGCTGAGCTGGAATGGAGTCAAGCTGTGTCTACACGGTTTATGTCCGCAGGGAAATTCTCTCTGAGACTTCTGCTGCTTTGCTTTCTGGAAGAACTAGCTATATTTAATCTAAACCCCAAACCCCAATCTCATATCTCTTTTTATATCTCCCTCTCTTTCTCTACTTCTCTCTATCCCTCCATTCCTCCCTCTCCCTCCCCTTCCTCTCTCCAACAGGATTGTGTTTGGGAACAGTAATGGGCTGGCAGTGGTGGACTACCTCCAGAAGACAGTGCTGTTGAACCTGGGGACAGTGGAGCTGTATGGGTCTAACGATCCCTACCAGAGACAGGCTCGCTCTCCACGCAAGACACGCCAGCCCGCCGGAGGTAATGGTAAAGACCTTTACCACTTCACTGATTTACCACCACACAGATAGCCTTCTGCAGGGTTGTATCACAGGAGGCTGCTGAGGGAAGGGCGGCTCATAATAATGGCCGGAATGGAGCAAATGGAATGTCATCAAACACATGGAAACCATAATGTGTTTGATGTATTTGCTACCATTCCACTAATTCCGCTCCAGCCATTACCACGAGCCCGTCCTCCCCAATTAAGGTGCCACCAACGTCCTGTGGTTTGTACTATATATGGCCTTACAGTAGATGGTCTTTTGTAGCATGACTTATGACTTATGTCATCTTAATAATTGTAATACTTACAGGTGTGTAGATATAGGCTTACGTAGTCTTGTACGATGTTACAAGGATGAGGGGTATATTTGGTAGATGTGCGTGTAGACTGTTCAGTCTGTATCACCTGCACATGTAGGCAGTCAAAAAAAGCAATGACAGTGACAAGGTTGTACGAGGTTCTCTGTCTTCTCTCCTCCGTCTCTGTATCTTTGCAATTCCTTGAAAGGATTTTGAATGGTTACTAAATTGTTATTTTGACTATTCAGTGCGTTGTCTTCTCTCTGTGGTGGCTGGCTGGCACACACACTGACACATAAACAGCCATACCTCCTACACATACAGTGTCACTGCAGCACTGTGGTGTTATTGACAGACCGCAGCATCACTGCATTAGGACATACTGCCACCTGCTGCTTGATGACGTTACTACAGTCTCCAGTATAACCAAATCAATGCCAATAACCGCTCTTGTGTAATGACTGTAACCTGCGTGGCTTAGCAACAGCTTGGTGAGGAAAATTAGGTGTGTGTGTGTGTGTGTGTGGTTAGTGGTGGACTGGCACCTGTCAGAGTGGGGGGAGTCTGAGGAGTAATGACTTATCAAATCAATTCAAATGTAATTTGTCACATGCGTCATAAACAACAGGTGTAGATTAACAGTGAAATGCTTATTTACAGGCCCTTCCCAACAATACAAAGATATATAAATAGAGAAATAACATTAAAGTAAAACATGTAATAAAATGTATAATAAATACACAGTGAGTAACGATCACTTGGCTATATACACAGGGTACCAGTACCGAGTTGATGTGCAGGGCCTGCCTCTGATACCGCCTGGTATAGAAGTCCTGGATGGCTGGGAGCTTGGTCCCAGTGATGTACCGGGCCGTACGCACTACGCTCTGCAGCGTCTTGAGGTCGGATGCTGAGCAGTTGCCATACCAAGTGGTGTTGCAGCCAGTCAAGATGCTCTCAATGGTGCAGCTGTAGAACTTTTTGAGGATCTGAGGACCCATGCCAAATCTTTTCAGCCACCTCAGGGGGAAGAGGTGTTGTTGTATCCTCTTCACAACTGTCTTGGTGTGTGTGGACCATGATAAAACCTTGGTGATGTGGACACCGAGGAACTTGAATCTCTCGACCCGCTCCACTACAGCTCCGTCGATGTGAATCAAAGCGTGTTCGGCCCTCCGTTTCCTGTAGTCCACGATCAGCTCCTTTGACTTGCTGGCATTATGGTAGAGGTTGTTGTCCTGGCACCACACTGCCATGTATCTGACCTCCTCCCTATAGGCTGTCTCATCGTTGTCGGTGATCAGGCCTACCACTGTTGTGTCATCGGCAAACTTAGTGATGATGTTGGAGTCGTGTGTGGGTTGGGTCTGTATGTCTGTCCTACCCATAGTACTGGAGTCTGTCTGGGCAGTGGGGCTGTGTTTGTGTCTGTCTGGGGCTGTCTGTCTGTCCATCTGGTGGTGTCTGTCAGTCTACCTGTCTGTCCGTCCTACCCAGAGAACTGGAGTCTGTCCGGTTCAGGGTCTGTATGTCTGTCCTACCCATAGTACTGGAGTCTGTCTGGGCAGTGGGGCTGTGTTTGTGTCTGTCTGGGGCTATCTGGCTGCCTCTGTCTCTGTCTGTCTGTCTGGGTCCAGGCCTTCTGTCTCTATGTATGGGGAGGTTGTGGCAATGGCTTGGGTAGCAGTCTGTTTAGTCTGTTTCTGCTCTGGTCTGCTTCATCTGTTTGGGAGATATCATAGCATCCTTATCAAACAGAAAGGAGAAAAGGACAGAGAAGAATGAATCTGTAGCTAATGATAATGATATCTAATGTCGTGCAATGTCTGTCTCTTCTGCTGCAGGTCTCTGTGACATCAACGAGGGTTCTGCCTCGGAGGACCGCTGCAAATCCCCCACTTCAGGTAAACTGTCTTTCAGCATGTTAGAGTTAGCATTACACTGGTACAGATGTAGGATCTTAATTTGATCACCCATTTGCAGGTGAACTTTCCTGCAATGCAGTGTATGTAGTGTATTGGACATTTAAAAAGACTTCTGAAGTTTGTAATTTCCACTTTGACATTTTAGACTTGATTTTCCCTCACAAAAAAATGTATCAACCCCTACAAAAATGTATTATAATCCACATAATATTTCACATTTCCTGTTGCTGCAGGATTATTATCCTGCTGTAGCGAACTGGCTCAAATTAAGATCCTACATCTGTATCCACAGCAGTTACAACACCCACTGAACCCAGAACAACTTGTTTAGTAACAGGTGGGTTGTTATGGGTTAAGGGACTCATAAACAAGCATGATTCACTTGAAGACCGTATATTGAGCTAACCTGAATATTATGAATCCATGCTAGAAACAGGTAGTACATCTTTGCCTGCAATTTTATTCGAATGCATGAGAGCGATTTGGTTGCTTTTGGTGAATATGGTCCTCTCTGAGATGTCACACACACCTTTGGATGTGGGAACCTTTTTCTTGAAAACCAGAAGTGTTACGGTTCTCTCTCTCTTTGATTTCACACAAACTATATTGAAGGGTCAAGTTTCCAACTGGAGTGTTTAGAGTTTAAATTAAACCATTTTTTACAGGTCTCTCCTGCTTTCAAGGAATAAAATATACTTTTAATAAAACATAAAGAAGAATAAAGAAGAGATTAGATTGATTTTGGCAGTTTTAATATGTTTTATCGAAACCTGAGACATTAGCAGTAAACTGCGGCGATGACACCATGATTTGGCATTAACTAGACAGTTTAGGACCATTAAACTCCCCGAATCAGTGAATAAGTACTCTATAGTCAGTCCAAGACATAAATGTAATGATTCCCACCAAATAGGACATTCGTTTATAAGGAGGGTTAGTTCATATGGACCTTCCCAAATCTTGGACTTTTTTTTAAATGATACTACGATATGCCCACATAATTTGTTTTCTGTCTATTGATTTTGTCTGAGTCTTCCAGACCTCATTTTGACTTTTATACGACGGGATGTAGTGGTTTCCTTTCCAGTTTCCTTTCATTTTCAGATCTAGGAATGAAACAAAACTACAAACTTCCATGTGAGTTTCAATTGAGATCTGATCATGTAGCTAGGAGATGCATATTCAATCATCTGTATGTATTACTACACTATTAGAGAACATGGTCACAAATAGATCAACAACAAACACTAACACTATTCCCACAACTTAACCCAAGCATTTGCCTTTTTCAGATTTGCACAATCAAAACGTTATGGTCCCTTCCACAGTTACTGTCAAGTTAAGGTGCTTCCTCAATGGCCCTGTCCTGGATGACTATTCTCAGTTTGCTAAATTAGCATTTGAGGTGATGAGGCATGCTAATTAGAGAACAACCCAGTTCCATCTCATTACTGGGAGCTTGACATTAACACACAGACACTGGGGCTAAAACACAGAGCTGAGCTGCATTTTAAAAGGTCACACAGAAAAAATAAGTAGCCCAGAGACTGAAGTCACACTGCTATCTATGTTCCAGGTGTTCAGCCAACTACGCCAAACCCCAGTGTCTGGTGTCACTAGCTAGACACTGCCTCAGTTCATCTGCTATTTATGAGGATGGCATATCTGGTCTCCAGTCTTGACTTGAGCATATGTCTACTCCTAATTGAGATTCTAGAATCGTCGGGAGTCAACAAGGCTTTAAAGTTTTGGCCGCTAGGAAAATAATTAGTCTGAACAAAAATGTACACTATGTCTACAAATATTCTGCATGCGCCCAGGTAGTTGAAAATTAAGATTGAGGCAAACTGCTACCAATTGGTTCTCGTCTTACAATGATAGCAAGTAGAAAAACTCCTTTCACGAATGGACACATTTCGGGGAACTGTGATTGGTAGGCGGTATGGTAAAGTACCAGGATGTTTCTAACTGCACGTCTATCTACTTCCTCCCAAAAGTGTTGGCGTCAAACCATCAGCAATTCTACAATGGAGGTGGGGGTAGAGGAGGTAAGAGTGGCCAAAGACATCAACCATGGAGTAGTTTGGGCAGGGATAGTACACTGTATAAGATAAGTTGTCAGCCACTTTTTTGTTGTAGCAACCTGTCTCTGTCTCACCTCAGTGGCACTGAATCACTGTTTGGCCTAGAACAAACCTTGAATAAAATCTTATACACACACAGACACACACTTATAATGGTATACCCTAGACCTCCATTGCATGCTACATGTTTGTAGCACGTATGTCACATTGTGAAATGTGCCTGTGGCAATTGTCCTTCAAAGATTGTCCCTCCTTCACTCCGGCTCCTGATTGGCTGTCTGTAGTTATGACATCACAGCAGTCTATTTGTAGTCACTCTGTACTTTCCTAACTCTGTCTTCTGTCTGACACCGTTGACTTTGCGGCAAGATTTATATTCAGAACACTGTCATTCTCTACCTCATAGATTTAGGATAAATGGGCAGTTTAAGAAGTGTGTTATTTTCTTAAAAGACAAATAATTTTAAGAAATCTTTGATTTATGTGCAAAGCATCTCTAACATTAGTTAATAAATAATAGAAATGGACTGTAAGGCTAGTCAAATGTCAAAACCAAAACCTCACAAGGCTCCAAAAGTTAAGTTCTGACTACCTAGCTAAAAGTGCCTTGTAGGCCCTACCAGAGATGCATCTTTCCTGCTTGTACTGTACTGTATTTCCACTGTTTTCTTCCATCCTACTCACTTCCTGTTTCCTTCCTGTCTTTGGTGCATGCTCCTGTGGCATGGGGGTTCTGAATGAATGTGTATCTTCTTACTATTCCTCTCTTCCAGGACACTGTGTGTGCTATGTACAACAGCTTACTTCCTTGTTGTTATTTTGTCTGTCCCAGCATGCCTCTGTGATTCAACAGGGTTGTCTTCCTGTGATGCCCTAATACTTCCTTCCTGTTTAATTCTAAAGCATTTTGCCTCCCCTGAAGCACAATGAAGCAAACGCCAACAGTTATACCAAAGCTTATGTGTGTAGTAATGCTATAAGCACAACCACATCCCAGTCCTAGCTGCTAGCTCCTAACTCCTAACTCCTAGCTAGCTTTGCATGGCCTGTCGTGTTAGCTTAGGTGTGTGTTTGTAAAGAGGGGTGTTCTCTTTTTTCCAGCAAAGATGTCACGGAAATTAAGCTTGCCTACTGAGCTAAAGCCAGACTTGGGTAAGCCTTAACTTCGTGTTAACATTTAGCGTTTTTTAATATTTTTTTTCTCCCAAAACTGGACTTCACTGTATCCTTAAGTCCAAATGGTCTCCCGATATGAGCATCTCAAGGGAATAATGTGAGTTCCATAGTTACTGTCCATTAATAGAAGCTTATGTAGTTTTCTATAAGATTTTAGTATATGTATAATGCCCTAGAGGTGGCAAAGAGCCCTGTTGATGGGCTCATGACTACCAAAAGCATAGATACATCCTATATATTTCCTAAAAAATGCTGTCAGACTAACTGATGATCACCATTTGGCAGTGTCTACTACTTCTTGAGACAAACCTGGAGACAAGAGGTGGAGAGGACAGACATACAGAACATTTCTGTTGGGTATTTTGCTAACTGCTACGCTAAACTAACCAGGACTCTGTTGCACAATAGAGCTTTCTGTGTATATGTGTTTTCTGCAGCATTCTCTTCCTATTTTCTATTTCCTACCTGTTTCTTTTGTGTTTGGTCCTTTCCAAAAGTTTTTAAAATATTCTTGTAGGAGACCGACAGATATAAATACAGAAAGAAACATTGTTCTTTTATTTTTTTGAACTGCACAGTTTACCCAAAAACGAAAATCACAATTTCCTTCCTAGGACCCCCAAATGGCAGAACCCCTAAGATGAGGAAGAGAGGATTTATTGGGGTCAGATCCTTATTGAATATGCAAAATCTGTCAAATGCAGCGATATGATAGTCTCGTAAAATATTTTTGGAGGTGTCGACATATAACACACTAACTGTGTTGTGACATATGCTGAGTGTACAAAACATTATGAACACCTGCTCTTTCCATGAAATAGACTGAGCAGGTGAATCCAGATGAAAGCTATGATCCCTTATTGATGTCACCTGTTAAATCCACTTCAATCAGTGTAGATGAAGGGGAAGAGACAGGTTAAATATGGATTTTTAAATCTTGAGACAATTGAGACACGAATTGTGTATGTGTGCCATTCAGATGGCAAATGGGCAAGACAAAATGTTTAAGTGCCTTTGAACGGGGTATGGTAGTAGGTGCCAGGTGCTGAGTTTTTCACACTCAACAGTTTCCCCTGTGTATCAAGAATGGTCCACCCACCCAAAGGACATCCAGCCTAGTTGACACAACTGTGGGAAGCACTGGAGTCAACATGGGCCAGCATCCCTGTTGAACGCTTTCAGCACCTAGTAGAGTCCATGCCCCAACGAATTGAGGCTGTTCTGAGGGAAAAACGGGGTGCAACTTGATATTAGGAATTTTCCTAATGTTTTGTGCACTCAGTGTATAACAACAGTGTTGTTTGTGATATATACAGTTCATAAACGTTTGTTTATTCATCTTTCCAGCAACTCACAGGGAGCTTATAAAACTGTATTAGCTTGTTATATTGACACCTGGTTTGACATTTTGATGATGTGTTGTTTTTTTACTAATGAATAAAACAAGTACAAGGTTGTAAAGTTTTAGTGAAATCTTCCCATGGGTCTGTTTCCTACGTGCAAATCTTCTTCTGCCAACGACCAACCATTCATTTTATGAGTTCCATCTGCTCCACAGATAAAAACAAGTCCTTTTCTATTTCTATGTGTCCTTACCCTTGCACCTGGACCTCAAACACTTAGTTTGCCACGTAAGGAGAAGAGTTTTCTTCAACAGATCAAGTTATTTTACAGCTGGTCTAATCTATTTTACTCAACATTTCACAAGGTGTTTTAGACCTCTTTAAAAGGAACGTCTGCTCACTGTTTTCTGCTCCTGTGTAATTGCTATTTTAGCTTAGTGATACAATAAAATGTCAACCGCAATGTTGTTTGTCAGAATCCAACTGCTCCCACCAATCATACAGCTGTTGTTCAGTATTCATGTAGTGTATGTTTGTGTATAGTGTGTTTTCTCTCCGTGTGTGCGGGTGCTTTACCTCTCTGTCCTCTCCTCTACTGTTCTCCTGTCTGTATGTCCTCCACGGGGCGCCAACCCATTAGACCACCGGGACAACTCCTTCAGCCGGTCACGCTCCTCCTCCGTCACGTCCATAGACAAGGAGGCGCGCGAGGCCATCACCTCCTTCCACTTCTGTGAGACATTCGCCCGGAAGGGGGACAGCGCCATCACACCATGCCTGTACGTGGGAACCTCCCTGGGAACAGTGCTGGCTGTGGCCCTCAACCTGCCCCCTGCTGGGGAACAAAGGCTACTGCAGCCCGTTATCGTCTTACCTAGCGGTGGGTGTCTGGGTTATGAGTGAATGGATGGGTGTGTGTGCTTGTGTGAGTATGTTAATGAACACGTAAGGAACGCTAACATCTCTTTGCTATATGTTTGCATGTTTCCGTACAAAAATTACATCCTGCTCTACACATAATCGACATCTGTACATACCGATAAATGTTTTATACATTCATTGCATTCGGAAAATGTTCAGACCCCTTGACTTTTTTTTACATTGTTATGTTACAGCCTTATTCTGAAATGGATTACATATTTTTTTTCTTCATCAATCTACACACAATACCACATAATGATAAAGCAAAAACAGATTTTTTGAAATGTTTGCAAAACAACAACTGAAGTATCACATTTACATAAGTATCCCTTTACTCAGTGCTTTGTTGAAGCACCTTTGGCAGCGATTACAACCTTGAGTCTTCTTTGGTATGACGCTACAAGCTTGACACACCTGTATTTGTGGAGTTTCTCCCATTCTTCGCTGCAGATCCTCTCAAGCTCTGTCAGGTTGGATAGGAGGCGTCGCTGCACAGCTATTTTCAGGTCTCTCCAGAGATGTTCGATCGGGTTCAAGTCCGGGCTCTGGCTGTACCACTCAAGGACATTCAGAGACTTGTCCCGAAGCCACTCCTGTGTTGTTTTGGCTGTGTGCTTAGGGTTGTTGTGGTGTTGGAAGGTGCACCTTCGCTCTGGAGCAGGTTTTCTATCAATGATCTCTCTGTACTTTGCTCCATTCATCTTTCCTTCGATTCTGACTAGCCTCCCAGTCCCTGTGGCTGAAAAACACCCCCACAGCATGATGCTGCTACCACCATGCTTCACCGTAGGGATTGTGCCAAGTTTCCTCCAGACGTGATGCTTGGCATTCAGGCCGAAGAGTTAAATCGTGGTTTAATCAAACCAGATAACCTTGTTTCTCATGGTCTGAGAGTCCTTTAGGTGCATTTTGCCTTTTACTTAGGAGTGGCTTCCGTCTGGCCACTCTACCATAAAGGCCTGATTGGTAGAGTGCTGCAGAGATGGTTGTCCTTCTTGAAGGTTCTCCCATCTCCACAGAGGAACTCTGGAGCTCTGTCAGAGTGACCATCGGGTTCTTGGTCACCTCCCTGACCAAGGCCCTTCTCCCCCGATTGCCGGGCGGCCAGCTCTAGGAAGAGTCTTGGTGGTTCCAAACTTCTTCCATTTAAGAATGATGGAGAACCACTGTGTTCTTGGGGGCCTTCAATGCTGTAGACATTATTTGTGTACCCTTCCTCAGTTCTGTGCCTCGACACAATCATGTCTCAGAGCTCTATGGAAAATTCTTTCCATCTCATGGCTTGGTTTTTGCTCTGACATGCACTGTCAACTGTGGGACCTTATATAGGAAAGTGAATGCCTTTCCAAATCGTGTCCAATCAATTGAATTTACCACAGGTGGACTCCAATCAGAGACTTTTCCCAAAGAATAAGGTTGTAAGGGTCTGAATACTTTCTGTATGCACTGTAGATATATTTTCAACACACTCCATCCCACTTATCTGTCCAGGTACCCTGGCGCGACTGAAGGGCAGTATCCTGAGGATGGCCTTCCTAGACAACACAGGAACCTTCCTCCCCCCTGCCTTTGAGACCTGGTATGAGCCAAACGCTGCGGGCGCCGACAGTGAGGAGCGAGACAAGGCCCGTAAACGCCGCCCGGTCTCTGTGTCGCCCTCCACCTCCCAGGAGCTGCAGGAGAGCCAGTATGCGGTGGTGTGCTCTGAGAAACAGGCTAAGGTCATAGCACTGCCCTCACAGAACTGCATCTTCAAACACAGCATCACAGAGACATCGTTCGTCCTGAGGGCTGACGTGGTCCAGATGAACATAGGGAACTGTGTGGCCTGCTTCTGTGCTAACGGACACATCATGACCCTCAGGTGAGTCAGTGAGCCATACAAACAAACACACACACACACGCACACGCACACGCACACACACACACACTGGTAAAATAGATGCAAATGCTAAAGCTAACTGATAATCCCTGTATTACTATAAAGAGCTTAATGAATGCTACTCAAAGTTTCTACATGAAAAACACACTCAGTAGAATGATGTTGTGTTTGAGTAACATTGTGTTGTATGTGGTCTCTCTCTCTGTCTGTCTGCAGTCTGCCGGGGCTGAGACCGTTGCTGGATGTAAACTACCTGCCACTGACAGACATGCGGATAGCCCGGACCTTCTGCTTTACCAACCTGGGCCAGGCCATGTACCTCACCTCCCCCACTGAGATACAGAGGATCACATACAGCCAGGAGACCTGTGAGAACCTGCAGGTCAGGACCACATAAATAGACACACTCACACACATGTAATACAACTGCGTTAATGTGTGTATGTGTGTTTCAGGAGATGCTGGGAGAACTGTTCACACCAGTGGAAACCCCAGAGGCTCCCAACCGAGGATTCTTCAAGGGCCTTTTTGGGGGAGGAGCAACTTCCCTGGACAGAGAGGAACTATGTAAGTGACACACATGGAACATAACACACACATACTATAGTGTACACATGCACAGAGAAACTATTTTATTTATATATTCAGTGTTAAGTTTGCTACATTAGTATGCTCTCCCTTTCTCTTTCCCTCTCAATCTCATTCTCTCCCACTCTTTTTCCTATCTCTTTGTCTTTCTGGCTCTCCCCCTCCCCCTCTCCTCTAGTTGGTGAGACGCAGGCGGGTAAGGCGTCCCGTGGCCTTGCCCAGCACATCCCAGGTCCTCAGGGCCTGGAGGGCATGAAGGGGGCAGCCTCGGGCGTGGTGGCCGACCTGGCGCGTGCCCGGATAGCACTGGATGAGAGAGGGCAGAAACTGGGCGAGCTGGACGAGAGGACGGCTGCCATGTTGGCCAGCGCCGACTCCTTTGGCAAACACGCCCATGACGTAAGACGTTACATTATGATACAAAACATCAAACTAATCTGAGATCACTTCATCCTGTAGGAAGGTGTTATATTATGAGGCTACACTGGAAAAAAGAAGGAACCCACACTCACTGAAATATTCTTACGTTTTAATGTTGTTGTTTTTAGCAGCAGAGGTCAGAACAAACGGACGTGGTCAGAGCAAACAGCTTTCTTCAGCATTCAAACGCTGGTGAAGGCTTTCCTCGAAACGCTGACAATAAAAACGTAAAGAATATTTCAGCGAGTGCAGGATTTTCCTTTCTTCCAGTGTATGGCTTTTGAACCCTGCACCCAAATACTTTTTGTTACAACAAACTTTTGAGCTCAGCATGCCAATTCCTCATTTAATTCCTGTTTAATATCACAAATGTGTTAGTGTTGGAAATAGCCCTTAGAGCAAGACAATGGGGAGTTTTCTGTAAAACTAGTGTTCCATTTTCCCCTCTCTAAAGATGATGCTGAAGTGCAAAGACAAGAAGTGGTACCAGTTCTGATCTGAGAGGGGGAGCAGAGCCAAAGGGATATAGCTTCATCTGGACTCTACATGCCCCCCTCCTCTATCTCTCCATCCATCCCTCCTTCCATCTCTCCTTCCTCCGCTGGACACGTGGGATGCTCTTTCCTAGCACAATGTTGTATACTGTATTTACCTCAGTCATAAGGTACAAACTGAGGAACGGACTGGAGAGAAAAGAGGTGTTCTCTTTTTTGTTATTGTTTGTTTTTCCCATCTGTGACCTGCCGATTGACTGGAGCTCGGGGGTTCCCTCATCCTCATTCGGCAAAATGTTCTGTGCCGTTGTCTCTGCTACAACCAATCCGGGGCATATACTAACAGACAAAATCAGACACAACTGAGAGAAAAAATAAACAATGAAGAAACAACAACAACAAAAAATCTAAATGTAAAAAGCGGAAAAAAATTATATATATACATAATTATATATACATAAATCTATATAAATGATCAACGCTGTATTCACTTCCTACTGTCAAGTGCAAAACAACAAGAGGACAACTTTACAGGTGGAGACAGACTGGTGGTGTGAGGGGCAAAGGAAGCTCTACTCAAAGTCACAGGAGGTGATATCATAGTTGCAGGATAAAAAAACTGGTAATTCCAATGTACACTGGATCCCCTCTCCATGCTCCGACTCTCCTCATCATATAGATTCACTGTTTTCATATCGTTCCCAACTGTATTATACATGTTTTAAAGGTAGAGTCAGCTGTATGACATAGATGCACAAAGTAAACAGCATAGTGGGTCAATTTCTGCAGCAACTAAGAGCTTTGGAGCACGAGGCTAAACTTCTCAGCTGTTTCTGTCCCGTGGCTACCATACTGTAAGAGCGCAAAACGAACCCGAGCACAGGAGCAGATACTGTGTGTGATTATGTGAGAGCGAAGTCTTGTATCTTGCTCATTGCCATAGCTGTGGTGCTGCTCGTGCAATGTAATTTCGCTGACTCTACCTTTAATTTATCTCTTCTTGTTTATTGTTTGTTTTATTCTGTTATTGTAAATCTGTTTTTCTTTTTCTTAGCTGTCGTGAACATTGTGATTTGATGATATGGTCATGTTGCCAGTATGTTTTGTGGCTTTGTTAAACTCCCATAAAGCTATCCTTATAAAAAGGGCTGGATTCAAAAACAGGTCATGGATATAAAATACATCAGATCAGTACACGTCACCATCCATAATGTTTCATATCAGGTGTCACACACATCAGAAATCTTGAAGCAAGATCAGAACTCCTGAGGCAAGACTGTCACTGTCTCTGTCTCTCCCTGAAGTGTTTTATTTGACATGTAAATGCTACCTTCCTCCCTGACCTCATCATGCCATTAACATCTGCTACAGTTTGGTCTTGTTAGTGACCCTGTATGAAAGATGCCAGTGTTACAGTAGGCCTATACACTGCTGGTCTATCCAGACCTATTGGATTGATATTCTGGAGTAAATATACTCTATGGACATGTGATCCTGAAGTGCACGTGAACTTGGTGATTACTATTAACACATGGGAATAAACCTATTTGTTTGTGTTCAAATATGCAGGACTATATATACAGTATGTACGTTCACGCAAAGTCATACGTTTTTGAAGACTGAAACTTTTCTAGTTTTCCTTGAGAATTGTCCGTAAAATATTTTGTCAGTTTGAGTGGTCTGTTTATTGACATTTTATTTATTTAAATGTAAGAGACGCTGCTATATGTGTGGTGTGTCGAAACCGTCTGTTGTTTAGAGATCTGTTTCTATCCCCATTTCAGTGGTGAAAGCACTCATTTGTATGTCCTTCAATGTTCTGCCAGGCTTCTCTGCCGTTCTGTTGTAAATAGGTAAATAGTTTGACAATCTAAGACCAATTGGAAAAGTGTTGGGTGTTGCTCAAGCAAGCGACTCAAGGACAGCTGCCATATTTTTAATGACGCCAAAGAGTTACTTTAGCTTTCGTTTCCTTGTTCCATTACTCAACTTGGCATTCCAGAAGTTTCACTAATTAAAATACAATAGGCATAGGTCTATATGGGGCCTTGGGAACTGTGCATTCTGACCCGGTCACTGGGCTAGGTTCCCTTCTCAAGGAGAGTGGGATATGCAACAAAAAAAAAACATTTCCAATTCACACATGCGTATTAATACACACTTGTACATGTGTGAAATAGGACAAATATAAGCACCCACCAAATGATTATTATTAGTGAGGGTAGCAAGTTTTTAGTATGGAACAGCCATTGTATTCACAACATTGTGCCCATCATAAAAGTTCTAAAGTGGTATTTGGCTAACTTCTAAGTAGCCTGCACCTTCTCCTAAAAGGACCATAGGAGCATTCCACTGTTGCTATGACCAGCACAGTATCTTAAATGTTCAACTTTGTGGTCTATGAAAAAATGTTGTGCTGTATGATCGATAATGACTTTTTTTCTTGTCTCAAAATGCTTGATTTTGGTGACCAATCAATCTGTGTCAAATCAATTGTGGAAAATCAGCAAGAAAATATGGGAAGAAAAGAAATAACACAGTAACCACAGTAACAACAAAGTAAGCACAGTAATGACACACTAACCACAGTAACGAGAGGATGTCTGCATCAGCAGGATGATGCAACCTCTGTGTAATGTGGCTCCATCATAGACCGGACTCGTATGTTCAGTGTCTCAGTCTGCTCACATCATGCTTCAACTCTCCTTGGCTTGTCTTCTAATTGCATTCTCCTTCTACTCCAGTAACAGTTCCAAGTGGCTCATTTTGGAGATGCTAACTTGCAGGTTTGGTCTCTTTTTCTGTGTTCTAGTATGCACTGTTGTGTGGTTGTTGATAGGTAGCCCTGCTTCAATCTTCCAAGGAGAAAAAATTACTTACAAAAAAAATGATTAAGGTCCTTCCCGTTCATTCTAGATCTCTTTTATTTTTCAGATTTTCGATGAGTTTTCTCTTGTCTTTGAGTGAGTTGTTTCTTGCCCACACACTCAGTACGCAGTATTCTTCTTACCTGGTATTATTCATACTCACAAGAGGGAGTCTGTCCGCCATAATGCCATTTCTGTCCTGGATTTAACAGTTATCAGTGGGTTGCAGTATTTTCTCATTGTAGCCAATTTTCTTGTACAGTTTTATGCAAATTTCACATGGATGTTTATGACTTTATCTGCTGCCACAAACAATTTAGAAATAATTCTGTAGATAGAAATTACTGTGCAATGGAAAATAAAAGTGGAAAACATGCATACCTTTGGTGTTGGTTTATTCTCCATGTTTCTTCATGAAGACTACGGTGAATGCATTGTGTCCTCTTATTCAGGGAGGTGCTGCTCCTTTCATTATTTATCAATAAGTCAGTATTAACACAGAATAACTGGTTACAGTACTGACTTGAGGCTGAAGCTATAGTCAAACAGCATTGATATAACATCTGGGATATCTAAAAGTGAGTGCCTCAGACAGTAACATGTAGTTTGAGGGTTAAAGCTGAGCATCAGGATGATCTCATCAAGGTCAAGTCCCAGAATCCAGACTCCAGGCACAGTTAGTGATGAATCAAACATGTTCACTAGATGGCAGCAAACACTCACATATCAGTTCCATTCATTTGAGTGGAATCCAGATAGGGCCACTAAGACACAAGAGCATTGGTATGGTACTGGGGACTATTCACAGTGGGGATACTGGGGACTATTCATAGTGGGGATACTGGGGACCATTCATAGTGGGGATACTGGGGACTATTCATAGTGGGGATACTGGGGACCATTCATAGTGGGGATACTGGGGACTATTCACAGTGGGGATACTGGGGACTATTCACAGTGGGGATACTGGGGACTATTCACAGTGGGGATACTGGGGACCATTCATAGTGGGGATACTGGGGACTATTCATAGTGAGGATACTGGGGACTATTCACAGTGGGGATACTGGGGACTATTCACAGTGGGGATACTGGGGACTATTCATAGTGGGGATACTGGGGACTATTCATAGTGGGGATACTGGGGACTATTCA
>NC_036854.1:5407658-5410474 GCF_002910315.2 Salvelinus sp. IW2-2015 | reverse complement strand
AGTGGGGATACTGGGGACTATTCATAGTGGGGATACTGGGGACTATTCATAGTGGGTATACTGGGGACCATTCATAGTGGGGATACTGGGGACTATTCATAGTGGGGATACTGGGGACTATTCACAGTGGGGATACTGGGGACTATTCATAGTGGGGATACTGGGGACAATTCATAGTGGGGATACTGGGGACAATTCATAGAGGGGATACTGGGGACTATTCATAGTGGGCATACTGTGGACTTTCCTGTAACTGGCAAACACTTTAAGTATGTGTGAAAGGTACATTTGGTCATTGAATATGGAACTAGATGATGAGGGTACTACATCTGTCAGGATTTTCATTAGTATAAAGCTAAATCACTCACTACTAGAGTGTTTATCTGGTTATTTACTGAATAATTAAGTTGAGGGAAAACAGTGAAGTGCTGTGAAGTTTTTTCCTTTACATTTGTTCTTCTTTTTGCTCCCCAAAATGACCACCAGTGGACCCAGCATCGTGTTTGAGTGGCTGAAGACCCTCACGCTCTCTCCAGTGCTGGCTCCAGGCATAAGCAACATAATTGGTCGTTTAGGGCCCCTGGCCACTAGAAGAGTAGTTTAGGAACTCAGTCAGGTCTCAACTTATAAGAGTTGGAATAGTAGAATACACAAGGTGCAAGTTCGAAATGTGGTTGTGCATCAGCAGTTTTTCACTTGTTTTGTCAGTCACTGATAGTCACTCAATTAGCCATGTCAGCTGACAATTATTAGATTGCTAAATTAGTCTAGTCAGTTATCTAAATGTGTGGTAATCATGGCAGAATGACCAACCGGGCAAGCAGGGCACATACCCAGGGGCCCTGACCTCCATTGATTTGGTTACTCACTCTCGCTCAGATATCATTAACATGGCATGTGTAGAATTGCAGGAAATTATCTGTAAAACTGATCAAATTATTTCTCTCCACCCCATGCCAAAATGAGTAGAATTGCAGGAAATTATCTGTAAAACGGATTAAATTATTTCTCTCCACCCCATGGCAAAATGAGTAGAATTGCATGAAACGTATTATAAAATTGCCAAAAATTCACTCCACCCCATGGCAAAATGTGTAGAACTGCAGGAAACTTGCTTTACAACTGCAACATTTTCTAAACGCCCTATGACAAAGTTGCCAGAAATGAACTTTAAAACTTACATTTTTCTCTTTGCTGTCAAGAGAGCCATGGCTCTCTCAGTATGTGGAGTCCTTCATGGATAACGGCTATGATGATCTGGAAGGCGATGGTGTCTACATACCGCACCAACGGCAAAGGATCCACGACGCGGTGCAAAGGCTGAAAGCTGAGGATGAGGTGGCTGCCGGGCTGTATTTCATGCTTGAGCCGATGCCCACCACGCCACCCAACAACAACCTGTTGGACCAGTACGAGTCTAAACTCCTGGAAATCCAAGTCTTGGATCGAACCAAATAGTGACCGGGTTGGGAGGGATGGGGGGGGCGTATCTAGGTGCGCAGAGGAACCTGATGCTTGGCAACAGGAGGGAGCTTCAGAGAGAAGTGCCAATCATAATCTAACCTTTAGAATAGGCCCTACCCCACAAAACACAAACAAACTGTCTCTGGATCAACACCTCACCTCACACCTGTCAGGCCCGGTGCCAGTGTAACGAGTGACTAACTGGTCATAAATCAGATTTATTTCATGCCTATCCTAATCACGAACATGAGATGAGAGAACAGAAGTGTCCCAGTCTCAGTGAGTTCAGTTCAACCTAGGGAGGTCTGAGTGAGTGTTGCTGTGGTGACGGCTGCTGTGGATCAATGATGTGCAGGAAGATGAGGAGCCTTCAATCAGTCTCTAATTTCCTGTAGAGGGTTGCAATTTACAACCTGATTATTATTCATTAGTGTTCCCCCCCTTCCCTTGGGGAAACGCTGTTCACTCACACTGACCTCAGCTGTCTAGTGTCCTCAGCTCTCAGGCCCCAGGGCTCTGGCCTGGATGGTGGTTGAGAACTGGCATTAGAGTGGAGCATCATGAACTGGCATTAGACTGGAGCATCATGAACTGGCATTAGAGTGGAGCATCATGAACTGGCATTAGAGTGGAGGATCATGAACTAGCATTAGAATGGAGCATCATGAACTAGCATTAGAGTGTAGCATCATGAACTAGCATTAGAGTGGGGCATCATGAACTAGCATTAGAGTGGAGGATCATGAACTAGCATTAGAGTGTATGCTAGTTCATGATCCTCCACTCTAATGCTAGTTCACGATGCTACACTCTAATGCTAGTTCATGATGCTACACTCTAATGCTAGTTCATGATCCTCCACTCTAATGCTAGTTCATGATGCTCCACTCTAATGCTAGTTCATGATGCACCACTCTAATGCTAATTCATGATGCTCCACTCTAATGCTAGGTCATGATGCTCCACTCTAATGCTAATTAATGATGATCCACTCTAATGCTAGTTCATGATGCTCCACTCTAATGCTAGTTCATGATTCTCCACTCTAATGCTAGTTCATGATGCTACACTCTAATGCTAGTTCATGATGCTACACTCTAATGCTAGTTCATGATCCTCCACTCTAATGCTAGTTCATGATGCCCCACTCTAATGCTAGTTCATGATGCACCACTCTAATGCTAATTCATGATGCCCACCTTAATGCTAGTTCATGATGCTCCACTCTAATGCTAATTATGATGCTCCACTCTAATGCTAGTTCATGATGCTCCACTCTAATGCTAGTTCATGATGCTCCACTCTAATGCTAGTTCATGATGCTACACTCTAATGCTAGTTCATGATGCTAC
>NC_036854.1:5406278-5407633 GCF_002910315.2 Salvelinus sp. IW2-2015 | reverse complement strand
CATTAGAGTGGAGCATCATGAACTAGCATTAGAGTGGAGGATCATGAACTAGCATTAGAGTGTAGCATCATGAACTAGCATTAGAGTGTAGCATCGTGAACTAGCATTAGAGTGGAGGATCATGAACTAGCATAAGAGTGGAGCATCATTAACTAGCATTAGAGTGGAGCATCATGAACTAGCGTTAGAGTGTAGCATCATGAACTAGCATAAGAGTGGAGCATCATTAACTAGCATTAGAGTGGAGCATCATGAACTGGCATTAGAGTGTAGCATCATGAACTAGCATTAGAGTGGAGCATAATGTATTAGAGTGGAGCATCATAGCATTAGAGCAACGTTTAAAGTATGGGTCGCGGACCTGTTAATGGTGGGTCGCGATGTAAATGTATAATTATTTCATTAATTGAATTAATTTGGCCAAGTGCAACTGCGTTCTCGGTTCAGTATGCTCTCTGCTTATCAGCGGTCTCTACTCAGTTTTGGAGAGGTTGTAGAGGGAGATGCCCATGTGCTATGCTGTTTACCGGATATTTTTTCTGCCGTTTTCTTGAAGATCACTCCGCGACCCACACGCTGCAGCGCTGTTGTTCAAGACACTGACTTGTTATTCCCATTCGCCATCACTCACCGCTGTCATGAAATGGACTTATGCTAGCCACAAGTTCTGACTGAGCTCAATCGTCATGAAACGCAAATACAGTGAAGACTTTTTGTCTCTTTCATAAAAACTTTGAGAAATAACGAGGAGCGCCCACAATGTGTTTTGTGTGGGGAAGTGCTAAGTAATGAGTCTCTCGAAACGAACAAATTAATAAAACGACACGTCCTGACCAAACATATCATGACGGTAAACCCAGGGAGTTCATTCAGAACAGGGCAGAATGCTTCAGGAAACAGTGCTTCGAAAGTTGAAAAGTAAGTCAACAAGCAAGGCATTGTCATTTTATAACAGGTAAGCAGAAATAAGGAGTACTATCTCTCATAGGAGTAGATGTGAGATTCTCTTTCAAATAATCCCCTGGCCTTGTAACGTTACACAGCTAATAGCTAACGTTAGCCAAAGCAAATTAACTAGCTACTGATGGTGTAACCCTAAGAAACAGCACAGATGAAAAAATGATCAGGCCTACTGTCCTGCCTGACTGAGAAAGCAGTAGATCTTCTGATCCATTTTGGCACCACATACAGTTGAAGTCGGAAGTTTACATACACCTTAGCCAAATACATTTAAACTCAGTTTTTCACAATTCCTGACATTTAATCCTTGTAAAGATTCCCTGTTTTAGGTCATTTAGGATCACCACTTTATTTTAAGAATGTGAAATGTCAGAATAATAGTAGAGAGAATGATT
>NC_036854.1:5403914-5405562 GCF_002910315.2 Salvelinus sp. IW2-2015 | reverse complement strand
TGAGCGGCCTTTCAGGTTATGTCGATATAGGACTCGTTTTACTGTGGATATAGATATTTTTGTACCTGTTTCCTCCAGCATCTTCACAATGTCCTTTGCTGTTGTTCTGGGATTGATTTGCACTTTTTGCACAAAAGTACGTTCATCTCTAGGAGACAGAACACGTCTCCTTCCTGAGCGGTATGACGGCTGCGTGGTCCCATGGTGTTTATACTTGCGTACTGTTGTTTGTACAGATGAACGTGGTACCTTCAGGCAATTGGACACTCAAGTGTATGTAAACTTCCCGACTTCAACTGTACCTATGCAAGTCAGGGTTCTCAAGTACAGAAACAGACTGAATGCTGAGCATGACATCAGTGTTGTACTGTCAAACTGATCCCAGAACAGACCTGCTTGTTGAATCTTCAACCTGCCACACACCTCTCATTAGGACTGTGTGTGTGTGTTTACTGGGCTACATCTGTGTTAGGTGATCAATCAGTTTATTCCAGTTCAGAATTTAAAACAATATGTATTTCAACAGCAACAGTTTCAACCTAGACCTTCTATCAACAATTATTTATACAGTATGATGTATAGTAGGCCTGATCATCATCATCTGTACTGTTACTTAGGGTTAATCTATCAAAAACTGAGCCTGTGTGTGTTCTGTTATACATCTGTGTGATGTGATCAATCCGTTTATTCCAGTTCAGAATGAAATTATTTATTGTATTTTAACAGCAACAGTTCCAACCTAGACAGGAATGTAAGAGTGTTTTTAATGGGGAAAAATATACATGAAAATATATTTATGGGTATTTCATTGTTATTTGTTTTTGTACATATTGCATTGTTTTTAGGCATAAGGGAAATGAAATGTTCCGATATTTATGTATAGTTGCATATTTTCCTGAGCTTGGGTCCCAGGAAAACACATTTGGGTCCCAGGCTGAAAAAGTTTATGAACCGCTACATTAGAGGGTAGCATCATGAGTCAGCGAGTCCTATCCGTTTATGGGGTTCCAGTGTTTCCCCTAGATTATTTTCTAGGTTGCTGCCCAAAAATTCTCTATTGTAATAAACCATTGTACTGTGTCTAATTAGTGAAAGGAAAAGCAGAGTGATGTTTCATGGGGGGATTGATTTTGCCCTTCTCTATAAGTGATTGAATTTTTATTTTCCCTGTGGAAAGGGTAAGACAGTCATTTTATGATCAATGTAAGTGAAAGCCAATACAGTACAGTACAGCATTGATAGTCCTGGTGGAGCTGTTCTATGTATCATTTGATGTGTACAGTTGGGAGAACGTTTGGCAGGATCACCAATTCAATGACTTATCTGTCTCTCTCTGTCTGTCTGTCTGTCTGTCTGTCTGTCTGTCTGTCTGTCTGTCTGTCTGTCTGTCTGTCTGTCTGTCTGTCTGTCTGTCTGTCTGTCTGTCTGTCTGTCTGTCTGTCTGTCTGTCTTGTCTGTCTGTGTCTGTCTGTCTGCTGTCTGTCTGTCTGTCTGTCTGTCTGTCTCTGTCGTCTGTCTGTCTGTCTGTCTGTCTCTCTCCGCTTGTCTGTCTGTCTATGCCTGTTTTTGTCTCTCTCTGTCTCTGCCTTTCTCTCTCTGTCTTTCTCCTATCTCTCTATGTGTGTCTTTGTCTCCCTTTCCCCTCTCC
>NC_036854.1:5352660-5403889 GCF_002910315.2 Salvelinus sp. IW2-2015 | reverse complement strand
AAATTATTTCCCTGTGGAAAGGGTAAGACAGTCATTTTATTGATCAATGTAGTGAAAGCCAATACAGTACAGTACAGCATTGATAGTCCTGGTGGAGCTGTTCTATGTATCATTTGATGTGTACAGTTGGAGAACGTTTGGCAGGATCACCAATTCAATGACTTATCTGTTCTCTCTTCGTCTGTCTTGTCTGTCTGTCTGTCTCTGTCTGTCTGTCTGTTGTTTGTCTGTCTGTCTGTCTGTCTGTCTGTCTGTCTGTCTGTCTGTCTGTCTGTCTGTCTGTCTGTCTGTCTGTCTGTCTGTCTGTCTGTCTGTCTGTCTGTCTGTCTGTCTGTCTGTCTGTCTGTCTGTCTGTCTGTCTGTCTGTCTGTCTCTGTCTCTCTCGCTGTCTGTCTGTCTATGCCTGTTTTTGTCTCTCTCTGTCTCTGCCTTTCTCTCTCTGTCTTTCTCTCTATCTCTCTATGTGTGTCTTTGTCTCCCTTCCCCTCTCCTCTCTCTCTTCTCTCTTCTCTCCTCTCTTTCTCTCTGTTTGTGTGTGCAACCGTGTGTACTTGTGCATTCATGCATGTCTGTATGTGCATCTGTATGATGTGAGTCACTATGATTTGAGTCAATGTAGCCTCCACAGTATGTGAGCCTGTGAGCTGTGGTAGGCTATAGGGAGTTTAGTGCTGCTAATGCTTTATTACCAAAACAAATTATCTGGCAAATTGAGGTTTTAATTTGATTAGGTAGTGAAAAATGTGTTTTCATCAACTGGAAGGATCTGTGTGGTGTGTGTTATGATGTTGGGTGAGGTAGAGGGTGAGTAAAGAGAGGGGTGAGTGAGAAGTGGAGGACGAGAAAGGTGTTGAGTTGTTTCTAATTTGCCAGACTGTTACCATGAAGCCTTGGTCATTGAGGAGAGCTGTCTGAAAGCCATTGGTCATTGAGGAGAGCTGTTACCTGAAGCCTTGGTCATTGAGGAGAGCTGTTACCATGAAGCCTTGGTCATTGAGGAGAGCTGTTACCATGAAGCTTGGTCATTGAGGAGAGCTGTTACCATGAAGCCTTGGTCATTGAGAGAGCTTACCATAAGCCTTGGTCATTGAGGAGAGCTTTACCATGAAGCTTGGCATTGAGGAGAGCTTTACCATGAAGCCTTGGTCATTGAGGAGAGCTGTTACCATGAAGCCTTGGTCATTGAGGAGAGCTGTACCATGAAGCCTTGGTCATTGAGGAGAGCTGTTACCATGAAACCTTTGATCATTGAGGAAGCTGTTACCATGAAGCCATGGTCATTGAGAGGAGCTGTTACATGAAGCCTTGGTCATTGAGAGAGCTGACCATGAAGGCATTGGTCATTGAGGAGAGCTGTTACCATGAAGCATTGGTCATTGAGGAGAGCTGTTACCATGAAGCCTTGGTCATTGAGGAGAGCTGTTACCATGAAGCCATGGTCATTGAAGAGAGCTGTTACCATGAAGCCATGGTCATTGAAGAGAGCTGTTACCATGAAGCCTTGGTCATTGAAGAGAGCTGACTGTTGACTTTGCATTCTGACCTACTGGCCTGTTGACGGGGTCGGACACACACTCACACAAACACACACACGCATGCAAGCACGGACACACAGACACAGTCCCTCAGACAGGGTCAAAGCTGCCCCGCTCAGTAGATGACACATCAGTGTGAGTGGTTGCCAAGGCGACCCAGATTATGAATGACCCTGCACAGCAGCGAATCCGTGTGTCAGGAAGAGCGAAAGAAAAAGAGAACAGGAGAGAAAAGAGAGATCAGTCTGGTCCAGGCCTATGACAGGTTATTATTTAGAGGCTTTTAAAGGGGCAATATGGAGTCACTACATCAATTTTTTTTGACCAATTAATGAATGATATGTACCCATCGATTCTTGAAGAATATAACTTATCAATGCCTCGTGAGCTTAGTTCAGCTGTCGTGCGTCATCAAAACCCAAAATATAAGCTTGTTTTACTCCAATGTTTGTAAACAAATTAAATGTAACAAACACTGTACAGTATACTCTCAAAACAACTATCATTTTGATATGGTCAGTCCTTGCATCCATAGCTCGGTCTAAGAATTTGAGAGTGGTATATTTCTCCAGCCCTATCCCTCAGTTTTTTACCCAAACAAGGGCAGGGAGAATGCTTTGTTATTGTTTCTACTGCTGACAGCAGCTTTACAGCATCAGTCGATGGCAGGAGAAATATGTCTGTTTGATTTTCCACCAGACAGGGAGTGTTTTGTCTTCCTATACTGCGTGAGGTTAATAGGTTTCCTCATGGTGTTTGAGCGGTTATTCTTTGATCGCTCTACTGTAGGTAGTGAATGGCACCTCACTGTTACATGTTGTTTGTCCTTACCTGAAGACGTGTGACACTCTTCCTGATGGAGCCTGAAACAACATAAGAGCCATTGGTGGATGACATTATCTCCTCATCTTCTCTCTTTTCAGCTCTATATTTATAATGTTTTTTTAAATTAGTTATCCCCGCCTCCTTATTTACATATCATATCAAGGTCATATCCATGATAGGATCAAGAACACATGGGGGGTTTTACAAAACAATAAACAATACATGCTTTATTTCTCACATACACCAGATAGGTGCAGTGAAACGTGTTGTTTTACAGGGTCAGCCATAGTAGTACAGCGCCCTTTGAGCAAATTAGGATTAAATGCCTTGCTCAAGGGTACAGCGACATATTTTTAAGCTTGTTGGCTCAGGTATTCAAACTAGCAACCTTTCAGTTACCGGCCCAACGCTCTAACTGCTAGGTTACCTGCTGCCCTAACCCTATAGACATACAATAGCCTAGGTTCAAAACAATTCAAGGTGTCTCTAGATACAGGTCAGTGACCTGTACCTTTTCCCTCATTAGAATGCTATACATATAATGCCCTTTAACCCATTTGACTTGAATCAGGTTTTAGCTTAATGGGTGATGCTATAGAAGTGGTGTAAATTTCAGTCCCACCCCAAAAAAATTAAGCTCAAACTTTAGGACATTTATTTACATCAGGATATGTTCTTATTCAATCCAGGGCAATAACAAGCATATTGTTAGATTAATATAGTACAAAGATCTTTTTATATACCAATTTCTATTGAGAGGTGGCTGTCCTAACCCTGACTTCTGCTGTGTCACCTTTTGATGTCACTACCGAAACAAACATGTTGAAATACTTTATAATGACTGTGCCTTAATCCACACCCTTCTCCGGCATGGCTGCATGCTGAATAGTCTGTCTGCAAAGAGCACTGGGGGAGTGGCGGCAGGTTAGGGAGACACAGGATGAGAAGTAGAGGGCGTGGCAGGGGCAGATGTAACATTATCAAGAAATATGTCAAGTACGGTTTTGGGACTAAAATATATATTTACTGAGATGTACATCTGTCCAAATGAAAGACAGCCAGCCATATGTTATCTATCGGGATTCTTTAAAGTCCAAAATGAGTCAAAACTGTCCAAGCTGAAACGGTCATAACCGAATCAATTTACACCATGGAGATATACAGTACAAAGATCTCATCTTTGTATCTGTGTTATTATGGCATCTGTGACAGCATGGGCAACACAACTGAGGCAATCTCCGTTTTAAAGTTGAATGCGCCATGCTCTACCAACTGAGCTACAGAGGACCACCATATGGGTAGTGGACAAGTGCACACTTCAGAAAAAAGTGTATAGTATTGAGATGCACAGCCAGCTCCAACCCTCCAGGAGCCAAAACATTGAAATCTATTTGGGAAAAGCATAGAGGTCTATAATGTGTTATACTGTACTACTTCACTGTACTCTACTTTACTGTGCTCTACTGTACTGTACTCAAATGTACTGTACTCTACGTCACTGTACTCTACTTTACTGTGCTCTACTGTACTCTACTGTGTTCTACTGTACTGTACTCAAATGTACTGTACTCTACGTCACTGTACTTTACTGTGCTCTACTGTACTGTACTCTACTTTACTGTGCTCTACTGTACTGTACTATATTGTACTCTACTGTATTGTGCTCTACTATACTGCACTGTACCATACTGTACTCTACTGTACTGTGCTCTACAATACTGTACTGTATGTACCCTACTCTACTGTATTCTACTGTACTATACACCACTGTACTGTGCTCTACTGTAGTGTGCTGTACTGTACTCGAGCTTACTTGAGTTCAGTTTGGGTGGACAGCTTGATTTTATTGGCCTGTTTTTGCGCAATGCATGACATTTGATTTGATTGGTCAATCACTTAACAAAGATGAGCAGTTTTTTTCTGTCCATTCCCAAAAATATGCTATAAAAAAAATAATTGGGATGGTGAAATGTTTTCAGTGTAAACTTAAACAACTAAAAACAGATATAAAATATGTATAAAAGATAATAGAGCAACATATTTATAAGATCGCCTTTGATAACTAACAACCACCAAAATAAAAGCAAGACAGTCAGAGAGAATCTAGAATTCCAAAAATGGCATGGGGCCCCCTCTGATGTTGTTATAATGTTTGAGTCACTCAGATAGCTTAAGAATACAGCAAAAGCATGGCAAAATGTGTAGAATTGTCAAAAACTAGCTTTAAAACTGTACAAACTTCTCTCTGCCCCATGGCAAAATGTGTAGTATTGCATGGAAATTAGCTTTAAAACGGCAACATTTTGTCTCTGCGGCAAAGAGGAGGGTCTCTAAAATGTTCAGTCGGAGACCGCGCCATTGGCCAAGCCATACCCCAAACAATGTTAATGGCATGTCTTGGGGGTATGGTCTTTGTATCTCTGTAACTTTCTCACTTATCATTATTCACGATTCATTCAGGATTATCCCATAATTATGGCAGCATCCACATTAATGTAGAAGTGTTCAGAAAAATATTCTATTCTTATTTACAATAAAAGTGAGTCCAAAATGACATTACCATTAATTTTCTATTGTGCACAAAATAATCTGAAACACAACCTAATTTTACCCAGTCAAAATAATTAATGGATACCATTTTTATGTCTCTGCGTGCAGTTTGAAGAAGTTGGAGGTCCAGCTAGCATGCAGACATAAAACATGTATTATGAGTTCATCTGATGCAGGTTAAGTTAGAAAAAGGGCTTAGTTGCCAAGATGTCACACTATCCCTTCAATGTTTTAAAATAATTGACTGGATTTAATGTACAGTATTCAACCCACTGTAGAATTTTCAAACTGCTGTAATGGTTCCCACCTCGTAACACAAGATTTACAAGCAGGTGGGAGTGCACAGACTGAAGCACCTCAACAACCTGCCCTCCCTGGCAGACTGATCAAGTACACCTTGCAACATGGATGAGTGGAAGGATTTTTTACATTTCACTTTCCGCCATTACGGTAGCTCACTGAGCATTAAATTCTGTTCAACAGCCTTGGTTTCTCAAATGACTGCCTTGCCTGTATAGGGGGCAGTATTTTCGTTTTTGGCTAAAAAACGTACCCATTTGAAACTGCCTATTTCTCAGCCCCCGAAACTAGAATATGGATAGAAACTAGAATAGGATAGAAAACACTCTAAAGTTTCCAAAACTGTCAAAATATTGTCTGTGAGTTTAACAGAACTGATATTGCAGGCGAAAACCTGAGGAAAATCCAATCAGGAAGTGCCTCTTTTTTTGAAACCTCTCTGTTCTTATGCATGCCTATCATCCATTTAAAGGGATATCAACCAGATTCCTTTTTCTATGGCTTCCCTAATGTGTCAACAGTCTTTAGACATAGTTTCAGGCTTTTATTTTGAAAAAATGAGCGAGAACGATCACATTGCGTAAGTGGATAGGTGGGGGCTCTCAGAGTGAGTTTTGCGCAACAGAGAAAGGCAGCCATTGTTTCTCCCGGTCCTATTGAAAAACCAACACTCCCGGTTGATATATTATCYAATAMATATTTGAAAAACAACCTYYGGATTGATTATAAAAAACGTTTGACATGTTTCTGTGGACATTWTGGATATTATTTGGAATTTTCGTCTGCGTTGTCGTGACCGCTCTTTCCTGTGGATTTCTGAGCATAACGCGCCAAACGAACGGAGGTATTTGGATATAAAAATAATCTCTATGGAACAAAAGGAACATTTGTTGTCTAACTGGGAGTCTCGTGAGTGAAAACATCCGAAGATCATCAAAGGTAAACGATTAATTTGATTGCTTTTCTGATTTTCGTGACCAAGGTACCTGATGCTAAGTGTACTTAATGTTTTGTCGAGCGATCGATAAACTTACACAAACGCTTGTATTGCTTTCGCTGTTAAGCATAATTTCAAAATCTGAGACGACAGGTGGATTAACAAAAGGCTAAGTTGTGTTTTGCAATATTGCACTTGTGATACTGCAATATGTAACTTTTTGGGCGACCCAACCAAATGCACATAGAAATGTGAGTTATAGACCTGTCATTCTCATTGAAAGCAATGTTAAGAAGCGTTAGATCTGTTCTATATGTGCCAGTTCTATGCTTCCCGTTCTTAAGTTTAGTTTGTGTGTCTTTTACTTTCGGTTCTGAACACCAGCTTCGAACAGATGAAAATACAATATTTTTAGTTATGGAAATTATATTTCACAGCGGTTTAGATAGTACAATGATTCTTTACACAATGACAGCTGGTTGTGTCACATAAACTGAAATTAGGCGAGCTATTAGAATTTTAGCAACCAGGAAATGGAGGACTGATTTCTGCATTATTTTAAGATTACAACCACGAAATGTAAGCACTCCGTTATGGCTGAAATGGACTCAATGGAACACAAAGCGTTTCCTTGCATCTATAGGAATGCCAACTTGTTGGTTGGGGATTTAATGCACCATCTTGACACTCAAAATAGAAGAAAGATTTTTTTGTGCAATTGAAAAAGTAAGAATTTAATAAAGTTGAAATATTTACACATTAGATGCGCTGAAATGAAAGCAGCTTCCGAAAATAAACACTTTGCCATTTCATTAATTTTCTTATTTTTTACCCCTAAGAGTCTAAGTCTTTGGGGGGAGGGGGATTCTACTAAGCTATCAGATGGACTTTCATTTAAATGTATGCCACTTACTGTAAAAGAGAAGGGAAAACTCTTTGCTGGACTTTGGGCTCCACTTTTTCCGAGCGCACATGCAGTATAATGTGAGGGAGCATAATACAGCTTGGCAAACAAAACATAAAATTATGCACATAATCACATTTGTGGAGATAGGTCCAGACAAGGTTGCTGTATTGTACAGGACATATTGAGTACATCTTAAGTACCCACTGTAACGATAGTCATTTTCTTCCTCCTCCTCGGACGAGGAGAGAAGGATCGGACCAATACGCAGAGTGGTTAGTTTCCATAGTGATTTAATATATAACAAAACAATATGAGATACAAAATAACAAAATAACTACCGTGACAGTCCCGTGTGGCGAAACACTGACACAAGAACAAACACCCACAAAACACACGTGAAACCCCGGCTGCCTAAGTATGATTCTCAATCAGGGACAACGATTGACAGCTGCCTCTGATTGAGAATCATACCAGGCCGAACACACAAAATCRCAACATAAAAATCACACATCGACAACCCACCCAACTCACGCCCTGACCATACTAAATAAATACAAAAACAAGGGAAAACAGGTCAGGAACGTGACAGAACCCCCCCCTTAAGGTGAGAACTCCGGGCGCACCTCCCAAACTCTAGGGGAGGGTCTGGGTGGGCGTCTGTCCGCGGTGGCGGCTCTGGCGAGGGACGTGGACCCCACTTAAACAATGTTTTTTCCCGCCTCCTTAATCGCCCCCGTGGCCTCCTAACCACAACCACCCTCCATATCAACCCCACTGAACCAAGGGGTAGCACCGGACTGAGGGGCAGACCCTGGCTGGCGGGCGGTTCTGGCAGATCCTGGCTGGCGGGCGGCTCTGGCAGAGAATCCTGTCTGGCTGGCGGCTCTGGCAGCTCCTGGCTGGCTGGCTCTCGCAGGTCCTGGCTGGCGGACTCTGGCAGGGCCTGGCTGGCGGACTCTGGGAGGTCCTGGCTGGCGGACTCTGGCAGATCCTGGCTGCGGGCGCTCTGGCAGATCCTGGCTGGCTGGCGGCTCTGGCAGATCCTGGCTGGCTGGCGGCTCTTGCAGCTCCTGGCTGGCTGCGCTCTGGCAGCTCCTGGCTGCTGGCTCTGGCAGCTCCTGGCTGGCTGGCTCTGGCAGGTCCTGGCTGGCTGGCTCTGGCAGGTCCTGGCTGGGCGACTCTGGCGGTCCTGGCTGGCGGACTCTGGCAGGTCCTGGCTGGCTGACGGCTCCGGCTGTCATGGCTGGCTGACGGCTCCGGCTGGTCATGGCTGGCTGACGGCTCCGGCTGGTCATAGCTGGGTGACGGCTCCGGCAGCTCCTGCTGGCTGGCTCTGGCAGGTCCTGGCTGGCGGACTCTGGCAGGTCCTGGCTGGCGGACTCTGGCAGGTCCTGGCTGGCGACTCTGGCAGTCCTGGCTGGCGGACTCAGGCAGGTCTGGCTGGCGGACTCTGGCAGATCCTGGCTGGCGGGCGGCTCTGGCAGATCCTGGCTTGGCTGGCGGCTCTGGCAGATCCTGGCTGGCTGGCGGCTCTGGCAGATCCTGGCTGGCGGACTCTGGCAGGTCCTGGCTGGCTGGCTCTGGCAGGTCCTGGCTGGCGGACTCTGGCAGGTCCTGGCTGGCGGACTCTGGCAGGTCCTGGCTGGCGGACTCTGGCAGGTCCTGGCTGGCTGACGGCTCCGGCTGGTCATGGCTGGCTGACGGCTCCGGCTGGTCATGGCTGGCTGACGGCTCCGGCTTCATGGCGTGGCTGACGGCTCCGGCTGGTCATGGCTGGTGACGGCTCCGGCTGGTCATGGCTGGCTGACGGCTCCGGCTGGTCATGGCTGGCTGACGGCTCCGGCTGCTCCTGTCTGGCGGACGGCTCCGGTGGTCATGGCTGGCTGACGGCCCGGCTGGTCATGGCTGGCTGACGTCCGGCTGTCATGGCTGGCGGCGGCTCCGGCTGCTCCCTGTCTGGCGGACGGCTCCGGCTGCTCCTGTCTGCGGACGGCCGGCTGCTCCTGTCTGGCGGACGGCTCCGGCTGCTCCTGTCTGGCGGACGGCTCCGGCTGTCATGGCTGGTGACGGCTCCGGCTGGTCATGGCTGGCTGACGGCTCCGGCTGGTCTGGCATGGCTGGCGGACGGCTCCGGCTGCTCCTGTCTGGCGACGGCTCCGGCTGCTCCTGTCTGGCGGACGGCTCCGGCTGTGCTCCTGTCTGGCGACGGCTCTGGCTCTGACAACGGGGCGGCTCGGGACAGACGGGCAGCTCTGACGGCTCGGGACAGACGGGGCTCTACGCTCGGGGACAGACGGCAGCTCTGACGGCTCGGGACAGACAGGAGCTCTGACGGCTCGGGACAGACGGGCGGCTCTGACGGCTTCGGGACAGACGGGCAGCTCTCGGCTCGGGACAGAGGGCAGCGTCTGACGGCGCTGGGCAGGCAGGCAGCTCTGACAGCGCTGGGCAGGCAGGCAGTTCAGACAGCGCTGGAGAGAGAAGGCTCTGACAGCGCTGGACAGGTGGGAGCAACTGGAGAGAGAAGACGGAGAGACAGCCTGGTGCGGGGGGCTGCCACCGGAGGACAGGTACGTGGAGTGGCATCGCGATATACCGGACCGTGAAGGAGAACACGAGCTCTTGAGCACCGAGCCTGCCCAACCTTACCTGGTTGAATGTTCCCCTTAGCCCTGCCAGTGCGGCGAGGTGGAATAGCCCGCACTGGGCTATGCTGGCGAACCGGGACACCATTTGTAAGGCTGGTGCCATGTACGCCGGCCCGAGGAGACGCACTGGAGACCAATGCATTGGGCCGGCTTCATGACACCCGGCTCGATGCCCAACCTAGCCCTACCAGTGCGGCGAGGTGGAATAGCCCGCACTGGCTAAGCACGCGTACTGGGAACACCGTGCGCTCCATCGCATAACACGGTGTCTGACCAGTACGACGCCCTCTCACTCCACGGTAAGCACGGGGAGTTGGCTCAGGTCTCCTACCCGGCTTGCCACACTCCGCGTGTGCCCCCCCAAGAAATGTTTGGGTCTGACTCTCGGGCTCCCAACCGCGTCGCCGCACTGCCTCCTCATACCAGCGCCTCTCTGCCTTCGCTGCCTCCAAGTCGCCTTGGGACGGCGATATTCCCCTGGCTGAGCCCAGGGTCCTTTTGCCGTCCAGGATCTCTTCCCAAGTCCACGAGTCCTGTGTCTTTCTTCTGCTGCTTGCTGTCGCTGCCCTTTTCCACTCCGCTTGGTCCTTTGGTGGTGGGTGTTTTCTGTAACGATAGTCATTTCTTTCCTCCTCCTCGGACGAGAGAGGCGAGAAGGATCGGACCAATACGCAGAGTGGTTAGTTTCCATAGTGATTTAATATAAAACAAACAATAGCGATAAAAATAAACAAAATAACTACCGTGACAGTCCCGTGTGGCAAACACTGACACAAGAACAAACACCCACAAAACACACGTGAAACCCCGGCTGCCTAAGTATGATTCTCAATCAGGACAACGATTGACAGCTGCCTCTGATTGAGAATCATACAGAGCCGAACACACAAAATCCCAACATAAAAATCACACATCGACAACCCACCCAACTCACGCCCTGACCATACTAAATAAATACAAAAACAAGGGAAAAAAGGTCAGGAACGTGACAACCCACTATGGAAAGCTGAGCTCTTCACGAACAGAGACTCTCCTTTTTGCTCAACGAGCCCCACAAGCTTCACGGAACTTGACCAAAGTCGGTAACTCCGATGTGCCAACTTCTGTCTGTGGCATATGGATGGTTTGGGCTACAAATTAATATGACCCACCTTCTGAGAATCTCACAAACATGTACAAAGGTAGCCCGACACTGGTTTAAAAATGAATGGAAGTATTGAAGTAGTTTTGTGGCCAAAAAAGTGGTATGGGTATTTTTTTTTGCTATTTCCTGAGCTTTCTTATATCTCTCAGATATAGGACAGACACTTCAAAACATAATTCCTTTTTATTTATTTTGACTATCTGTTTGCCATGCATTAATGTGTTATTCAATGCGTTTCTATGGCTAATAGTAGTAAGGCCAAATTCAATGTTTCATCAAATATATATACAGTGGGGAGAACAAGTATTTGATACACTGAACAATTTTGCAGGTTTTCCTACTTACAAAGCATGTAGAGGTCTGTAATTTTTATCATAGGTACACTTCAACTGTGAGAGAAGGAATCTAAAACAAAAAATCCAGAAAATCACATTTGTATGATTTTTAAGTAATTAATTTGCATTTTATTGCATGACTAATAAGTATTTGATACATCAGAAAAGCAGAACTGAATATTTGGTACAGAAACCTTAGTTTGCAATTACAGAGATCATACGTTTCCTGTAGTTCTTGACCAGGTTTGCACACACTGCAGCAGGGATTTTGTTCCACTCCTCCATACAGACCTTCTCCAGATCCTTCAGGTTTCGGGGCTGTCCTGGGCAATACGGACTTTCGGCTCCCTCCAAAGATTTTCTATTGGGTTCAGGTCTTGGAGACTGGCTAGGCCACTCCAGGACCTTGAGATGCTTCTTACGGAGCCACTCCTTAGTTGCCCTGGCTGTGTGTTTCGGGTCGTTGTCATGCTGGAAGACCCAGCCACGACCCATCTTCAATGCTCTTACTGAGGGAAGGAGGTGTTGGTCAAGATCTCGCGATACATGGCCCCATCCATCCTCCCCTCAATACGGTGCAGTCGTCCTGTCCCTTTGCAGAAAAGCATCCCCAAAGAATGATGTTTCCACCTCCATGCTTCACGGTTGGGATGGTGTTCTTGGGTTGTACTCATCTTCTATTCCTCAAACACGGCGAGTGGAGTTTAGAGCAAAAGCTCTATTTTTGTCTCATCAGACCACATGCCTTCTCCATTCCTCCTCTGGATCATCCAGAGTGGTCATTGGCAAACTTCAGACGGTCTGGACATGCGCTGGCTTGAGCAGGGGGACCTTGCGTGCGCTGCAGGATTTTAATCCATGACGGCGTAGTGTGTTACTAATGGTTTTCTTTGAGACTGTGGTCCCAGCTCTCTTCAGGTCATTGACCAGGTCCTGCCGTGTAGTTCTGGGCTGATCCCTCACATTCCTCATGATCATTGATGCCCCACGAGGTGAGATCTTGCATGGAGCCCCAGACGAGGGTGATTGCCGTCATCTTGAACTTCTTCCATTTTCTAATAATTGTCCAACAGTTGTTGCTTCTCACCAAGCTGCTTGGCTATTGTCCTGTAGGCCATCCCAGCCTTGTAAGGTCTCAATATCCCTTGATGTCCTTACACAGCTCTCTGGTCTTGGCCATTGTGCAAGGTTGGAGTCTGTTTGATTGAGTGTGTGGACAGGTGTCTTTTACAGGTAACGAGTTCAAACAGGTGCAGTTTAATACAGGTAATGAGTGGAGAACAGGAGGGCTCTTAAAGAAAAACTAAACAGGTCTGTGGAGAGCCGAAATTTCTTACTGGTGGTAAGGTGATGCAATACTTATGTCATGCAATAAAATGCAATTTACTTCTTAAAAATCATACAATGTGATTTTCTGGATTTTGTTTAGATTCCGTCCTCTCAGAAACAGTATTGAGTGTACCTATGATAAAAATGACAGACCTCTACATGCTTTGTAAGTAGGAAAACCTGCAAAATCGGCAGTGTATCAAATACTTGTTCTCCCCACTGTATATATATTATACCTACAAGGGTCCTAAAATGTTAAATCAAATATCTAAATATATATTCTTAATTCCATTCCTTTACTTTAGATTGTGTGTATTGTTAGATATGACTTGTTAGATATTACTGCACTGTTAGAGCTAGAAACACAAGCATTTCGTTACACCCGCAATAACATCTACTAAAAACATGTATGTGACAAATATTATTTAAAAATGTTTTTTTTTGATAGATCCTTGGTATAACCTAAATATTATCCCCCCCTACACACTCCCCCACCCCCATCTAGGAACTTAGCTGTCAGCATAAACCATGCCATATCTGAAGTAGGGCATCCCTATTCTGAGCAACACATGCAAGCAAACTTTGTGGTTATAGGTCAGCTTGTCAAAACATGAAATCAAGACCCACTTTGGAATATATCATGAACATTGGAGCTGCTGCTTTTTCTTCATTCGCATGTAGGACCACTCAGAGTAAAATACATTTTCAAATCCTCATCACCTCTCGATAACTACAATCTAACAACTGCTGGTCTACAGTTACAGTGTTTTGACTGCACACTGCCGACTCTAAAAGGTAGCGATAGCATGTCTGTATGTTTATTTTATTTTATACTTGACTAAGGTGCCTTCAGCTACATTAGTTTCTGTTTATGCTAATAACCATGTTATTACTAAGCTGTATAAGGACTTCATGCATGCATATTTTCATTGATTGCAATTTACACTAAGTTTCCTTCAGCAAAATTACTTTGGTAACCAGCTAGTAAGTTATTGCTCAGATGTATCTTATAACTGCACCCCCCCAAAACAATGGTCTAGAAAACAATGACTTCGTGGAAAGAAATGGTTGAATTACTATTTAAAATTGGATCCTGGTATAGTTGCTGCAAAGAAATTACATCAAGAAATGTCATGAATTAACCTAACCCTAACCATGTGGTTTGCAATCGGCATTACAGTCTAAGATTTTCTGTAATTTCCATTTATGAATGGAATATGATGTATATGATGATATACCATATGATATAATGAGATTGGTACAGCTAATGTATGTTACGTTATCATATCCAAAAACTAAAGATATACTGCTCCATTGTTTATGTTTATGTTGCCATAGGAGACTTTGTAAACAAATGATGTACAGCTTCAAATCAATTTAAAGAAATAAACATTTTGCTCTCCCTTAAGCTTTTGACTTAAGTTCCCACTGTCTGTTTGAAATGGGTTCTATGATGTGCATATTTATGTTATATCCCAGCATTAACACTTATCAAGAGCTTGGTGGCAAGTAGAATAAAGGTGTGTTAGTCCTAGGCTAAAACAATACACTATATGCCCACAACACCCACAATGTATCTGCAATATTTGAACTCAAAGTTGTCTTGAGTTACCTCTTTGACATTAGTACATGTGCAGCAAATTTCAGCAACTACTTGTGCAGTCTTTCGCATCTTGTTGACACACTCAAGTTACATGAGTATTACAGGCTAATAAAAAAAAAGGCAATTGATACCAACATTGAAGCTGAAATGTATACTATTACTTAAATATGGGGCCAATAAAATCTGAATCCTTAATGATCATGAGTTTTGACTGAAGTCATATATTGGTTTTCATATAAAATCTGTATTATTCTTTTTTTCATTTTTAGCCATTTTACTTTGATGTGCACATGCTGTTGGTGATTTTGGTTACGTAAGTTTCATTGTCGTGACTTTTATATCCTTGCAACCAGATCAACCATATCTGGAGCAATGGTCACCCCTACAGGTTTTGATGACTACAGTCTTTACAGTGTCCTGTCAGATGAGGAGCTGATGAAGCTGGCCATCGATCGCAGCCTCATTGAGGACAACAACTCTATTGGGTCAATTCAATCATCACAATCTGTGGATCGACAACGCAATTACCAGCCAAACCAATTTACGACCCGTGTCAGGCTCCCCTCTGCAACAAGGCACATGTATGACTTTCCCCGAGCCAATCCCAACCCAGCCAACCCACATCCAAACCCATCACCTGCAAACCTTCCATCAGCAGACCCTATTATGTGAGTCTGTCAACCCTTTAACTTATTTTGACAGTATGTATGCCAGAAAGGATGAGTGTGAAAACAATTATTATTTTGATGAGCATTAAGTTGGTGCACAGTGTATTATAATTCCAAAATGCCCAACATAGAAATCAGAGGGTGAGTATTGATACATTTCCCTAACAGGGACAGCAGTAATACAGGTATTCCACAAATGTGTGTCCTGATGCCGCTAATGTGTAGCGAGATCCACAATGACACTAAATTGAATGACAAATTTCCCCTTCATCTTTGTCTATGCTTTAGAGATGCGAGACCCCTGGTGAATGTGATCAAGAATGGTGATTTAAAGGCTTTGAAAGAGATAGTGAAATGCAACCCAATGAGTCTCTTGATACCAAATGAGGAAGGATGGATTTCTCTCCACGAAGCTGCATATTACGGTCAAAAAGAATGCCTCAAGATTATATTAAGAGGTGAGAGTGAAATAAAGACAAGTGTAATTGAGAATGGTTTCTATTTTATACACACATGTCTGTTGAATCTCAGGCAGATCCTTTATCAGTACATGCTGATTATTTTTCATTTTCTTGGGTCACAAAGTTCTGTTGTCGTTCCTATAGCCCATCCTGGTATGGTGAACACATGTGGTAGTTACAATCAGACCCCACTTCTTTTGGCTGCCGTCTTTCAACAAGTGAACTGTGTGGAGTGCCTTCTGGACAGAGGTGCCAATCCAGACATTGCCAATAAGAATGGAGAAACACCACTCATCAAAGGTAAATAAATCCTACAGATGTTAGATCTTAACTTGATCACTCTTTTGTCGCAGAGAATTTTCCTGATGCATCTGGAAATTCAAATGTGCCTCGCTAGTGGCTAAAAAAAAGCAGTTTTCTTTCTCTCCATGCGGGGGCAGTCAAGTCATCGGGATCAGGGCTCGCTAGTTAAAATAATGTTCTCGCTTCCTCAAACACTATAGGTATAGGTCCTATTACTGCAACATTCAAATGTACCAAAATGTATCTGAAATGCAGTCATACACATCAACAACTGTCATTTTAATAACACAATATAGATATTAGCAAAGGTGCAAAATACTTAAGTAGTACTTGAAAGTATTTTAACTTAAGTCGTTTTTGGGGGTATCTGTACTTTACTTCACTACATTCCTAAAGAAAATGATGTACTTTTTACTCCATACATTTTCCCTGACACCCAAAAGTACTTCTTACATTTTGAATGCTTAGCAGGACAGGTAAATGGTCAAATTCACGTACTTATCAAGAGAACATCCCTGGTCATCCCTACTACCTGATCTGGCGGACTTACGAAACACAAATGCTTCGTTTGTAAACTATGTCTGAGTGCTGGAGTGTGCCTCTGCCTATCCGTAATTTAAAAAACAAGAAAATGGTGCCGTCTGCTTTGCTTAATATAAAGAATTTGAAATTATTTCGACCTTTACTTTTACTTTTGATACTTAAGTATTTTTAAAACCAAATACTTTTAGACTTTTACTAAAGTAATATTTTACTGGGTGACTTTTACTTGAGTCATTTTCTATTCAGGTATCTTTACTTTGACTCAAATACGACAATTGGTTATTTTTTCCATCACTGGATATTGTGCTCCACTAGGCTATAACTTAGTGTGTCTAGTGTATCCCAAGGGTTTGATTCCGGCCCAAGCTCTTCTGGTACTAATGATGCAATCCACCGATTGACTTGATGTAGTTACACATTTCAAATATCGACAGTCCAGGGTTACTTTACCCCAGATCTTGATAAGAAATAACCATACTAGGCACTTATGGATAACATGAATAATAAAATAATAACAGTCAGTAGGGTAGGCTATACCAACATTAGTTTCCATTTAAACAAAGTGCCAGGTAAATACTTTACTTCTATAGCAAGGTGTCCATCCAATTGGCGACAGTTTCATGAAAATATCCGCATGGAGAAAATATGCGCATTTCCCACCAGTGGTATGTTTCCACCAAACGGACTTGTACGCGATAACAAAGTGCACACAAAATGTACTTTTTCACTTAAGTTTTCATGTACCGAATAAAAATCTGAAGTTCAATGTGTTTACCTTACATTTTCAACTCTACTGATAGTTTTGTCACAGCACTGTTGCATTAAATAGCAAATGTGCCTACTCTGGTCTTGACACTTGAGCTCTAGTTAACAGCTCGCAGATACAGTGCCGGTAATCTAGTCTATCGTACATGATGAAATTATTATGGATAAGAGCGAGAATATTTTTCATTGTCAAATGGCAGTAAAGCATCGATCATCATGTCACCAGAATAAGACCCTCGATATTTATTGGAAAGCAGAATCAAGCTCCTCACCGTGCACTATCACCACCCTGTCTGTGAAGTTAATCATAATCATTTGTAGCCTAAGAAACTGCATGGTTTCCCAAGTCGTAGTGGGAGGTTCACACACCATATCATCATGTGACTTGAGAATTCTATGGCAGGTTATTTAAGTGTCAGCCATTGTTGCCAGAATGACGCTTACTGAGATGACATTTAGGCACAGACAGACAGAGAGAGAGAGAGAGAGAGAGAGTGCAATGCGTGGGAGAATGTTGCGGTGGACTGACCCGTTGATCTAGCTAACATTAGCTAGCTACACGTTTGACTCTGCAGCAAGCTAGCTTAGCCAGCTTATCTAGTGGCAACCTAATGTTTATTGCCAAAATAATTAGTTCGCTATTGCCACACACATCTGATTAATCTGTTCACTCTTTACGCCACTGACAAGTTGGCTAGTTGGCCGACAAACATAGATCATATGGGGAGCTAAAAACAGGAGATTTAACTTATTTTAACCTCTTTTTCTCCCCAATTGGTAGTTACAGTCTTGTCCCCTCGCTGCAACTCCCGTACGGACTCTGGAGAGGCAAAGGTCTAAAGCCGTGCATCCTCTGAAACACAACCCAACCAAGCCACACTGCTTCTTGACACAATGCCTGCTAAACCCGGAAGCCAGCCACACCAATATGTCGGAGGAAACACCTTACACCTGGCAACCGGGCATGCGCTCCGCAAGCCACAGGAAAAGCTAGAGCGTGATGGTTCAAGGATATCCTTGCCGGGCAACCCCTCTCCTAAACCAGACAACGCTAGGGCCAACTGTGTGCTGCCCCATGGTTCTCCCTGTCATGGCCGGTTGCGACAGAGCCTGGACTTAAACCAGGATCTCTAGTGTCACAGCAAGCACTGTGATGTAGAGTCTTAGACCACTGCGTCACTCAGGAGGCCCCCAATGCGTAACTTTTTCTTTGACATTCTGGATTAGCCAAAGCTAACTAGCTAGCTAGTTATCTACCTCGACATTTGATTTACACTTGTCCTCAAAACACAATTGCAACAGCAGAATTATACAGTACATGATCAAAAGTATGTGGACACCTGCTCGTCGAACATCCATTCCAAAATCATGGGCATTAATATGGAGTTGGTCCCCCCTTTGCTGCTATAACAGCCTCCACTCTTCTGGGAAGGCTTTCCACTAGACATTGGATCATTGCTGTGGAGACTTGCTTTCATACAGCCACAAAAGCATTAGTGAGGTTGGGCACTGACGTTGGGCGATTAGGCTTGGCTCGCAGTCGGCTTTCAATTCATCCCAAAGGTGTTTGATAGGGTTGAGGTTAGGGCCAGTCAAGTTCTTCCACAACGATCTCGATAAACCATTTCTGTATGGACCTCGCTTTGTGCACGGCTGAATTGTCATGTCGAAACAGGAAAGGGCCTTCCTCAAACTTCCAAAAAGTTGGAAGCACAGAATCATCTAGAATGTCATTGCATGCTGTAGCGTTAAGATTTCCCTTCACTGGAACTAAGGGGCCTAGCCCGAACCATGAAAAACAGCCAGAGACCATTATTTCTATTCCACCAAACTTTACAGTTGGCACTATGCATTGGGGCAGGTAGCTTTCTCATGGCGTCCGCCAAACCCAGATTCGTCTGTCGGACTGCCAGATGATGAAGCGGGATTCATTACTCAAGCATGATTCAGCTGCTCCAGAGTCCAATGGCGTGGAACTTTACACCATTCCAGCCGACACTTGGTATTGTGCATTGTGATCTTAAGCTTGTGTGCGGCTGCTTGGCCATGGAAACCCATTGCATAAAGATCCTGACAAACAGTTATTGTGTTGACGTTGCTTCCAGAGGCAGTTTGGAACTCGGTAGTGAGTGTTGCAACAGAGGACAGAGGATTTTTAGGTGTTCCTGTTCTGTAAGCTTGTGTGGTCTACCACTTCGCAGCTGAGCCGTTGTTGCTCCTAGACATTTCTACTTCACAATAACAGCACTTACAGTTGACTCGGGCAGCTCTAGCAGGGCAGGAATTTGACAAACTGACTTGTTGGAAAGGTGGCATCCTATGACGGTGCCACATTTAAAGCCACTGAGCTCTTCAGTAAGGCCATTCTACTGCCAATGTTTGTCCATGGAGATTGTATGGCTGTGTACCTGATTTTTTACACCTGTCAGCAACGGGTGTGACTGAAATAGCCGAACCCACTAATTTGTCCACATACTTTGTGTATATAGTGTGTCTTCGAAATGCTTATCATACTCCAGAAGTATATCATATTACAAAGGCAGAAGGTCATTAAAGTGCAATTTATCTTTGATCGCGTCTGGCTAAGAACCCAAGAACAAGAAATCCTCAGGAGTGAAGACTAGTGATGTGCAGTTCGCGGACAATTCTTACTTTTTGAATGACTCTTCTAACTGACAAGAGTCACAATACATTTTTTCCAAGTTACTCGTTCATTTTAGTCTGCTGGCCACAATGAATTCTACAGCAGGATTAATACGTGCTCCTCCAGCTCAGCAGCTACAGAGATGTGCTCCAACCAGTAACTGTCTATCATGTACACGAGAGGAAATAGACATGTTTAGAACTGATAATTGATCACATGGTGCAAGAATGAATGCTATTAATTGATTATTGAATGTTACTTGATGGACACAGCTTTTCGTACAACCAAAACACACTCAGTCTGCCTCTGCTCAAAACTTGTACTCGGGAACACATTTTTCGGGGGCTGCTGCAGTTCGCTAACAATATTGTGCTAATCTCCCTCGCGGCATCAAGCAGTTGCCTTACAACTCAATCTGAATTCTTCCGCTGCTCTAACGTCCTTGGATGTAGCATCGCATTTGGGGCGGAGCACGGAGTTAGGGTAGCCAGGCAAGCCGAACAGTGTCATTCCGCCAAGAGTGGTTCACAATCTAGTCAGGTTGTGGCCGCAACTAGACCTCGTTTCAAAGGTATCAATAGACAGCACCAATAACAAGCCCCATATAGTGAACGAGAGACTTGTAGAATCATGATTCTTTTGAGTTTGTAGTTCATAATTTGCCGGTAAGGGGTCCTGCGTGCTCTGAGCATTAGAAATTACTAGTAAGAGTATAAGTACAACCCACAGAGAATAACTAGAAAAGTACTTGTTTCTCCAAAAATTCAGAGGGTAGTAGTGGGCCAGAATTGAACCCATGCCTACTTTAACATATGTATGCCATGGTCAGTGGCTGTACCTGCTGGACCACACAGGCACTGAGACAACCAAACATTTATTCTGCCTATTGGTTGCCTTCAACATATAATTGATATAAAGCCTACATAGGCTACTTTACTGATGCCCAGTGGACCTGTAGACTAATTTATTGTATAGCCTACAAACACCGATTCCAGCTGCCCCCTGGCGGCGATTAAAAATATGAAATATACATTCAAATCATCCTACTGCAGGATTATTTTCCTCCTGCGACGAAATGGGTCATATTAAGATCTGACATCTGTAGGTGTTAGCTCTTGGGGCTAAGACAAGTCTCCAGGTCTCAAGCTAGGTTACTGGTCATACTGGCGAAGTCCACCACTGTTACACAATCAGCTTATGTTTTACAAACAGCAATATCCAACCAAAATTACCTGTGTTGTTTGTCACAATGTTTTTTCAGCTTGTGAGAAGTCCAATGTGGAGATTGTAGACCACCTCCTGAAGTATGGAGCCTCAGTACACAAGGCTTGTGTTCAGGGTGTGACACCTCTCCATGAAGCAGCCGGGCATGCGAACGTGGAAATTTGCCAGATGTTGTTGGAGGCCGGGGCCAAGCTTAATGCAGTCAATAATTACAGGATGGAACCTTTCTATATGGCAACACAGAATGGGGGAGTGGACGTGTTGCACTTCTTGATTAGCAAAGGTGAGTGGTTTTCAAATTTTCACAAGCCAGCTTCAAGATTATTTTTAATTACTTGTTTTAAAGATGCAGTCTGGGATCTTAAGCACAACAAGGTCATAACATATTGAACCTGAACTCTTTTATGTCCAAACCCTTGTTGATGGGTTTCCTACATCTTGGAGAAAGGATTATGTTCTTTACAATGGCATGAATAGAACTTATAATAACCATTAAGCATGCAGACCATCTGTTGCTAGTGATGTTGTGGTGTTGCCAGTTTTCCTTTATTTCAACATTGTATAAATGTTGTGTATGCTCTTGTGTATTGTAGGTGCTGATATAAACTGCCAGGCAAGGGATGGGGAAACACCTCTGTATGAGGCAAGTAAGAATGGCTACAAGGAAGTTGTGGAACTGCTTCTATCTCATAAAGCAGATGCTAACCGAGCAACCAAGTCTGGCCTCCTGCCTCTTCATATTGCTGTCCAGAAAGGACATTTTGAGTGAGTGCAATGAATTGATTGATTGGTTAATTTAAAGCATTGGTTTCTCTTCAAGCAAAACATTTCCCTTTCAATTTGATCCCTGTGCTTCCCTTCTGTAGCATTGTGTCCATGCTGATCCCTGCCACCAGCAAGGTCAAAGTTCAACGCAGTGGCATCAGTCCCCTCCACCTGGCTGCCGAGCACAACCGGGACTGGATCCTGGAGATCCTTATCGAGGCAGGCTATGACGTCAATTTCCAGCTCGCAGAAGACCGATCGAAAATGTATGAGGATCATCGCAGCACAGCACTCTACTTTGCTGTCTCCAACAGCAACCTAGAGGCCGCTGAAATGCTTCTGGATGCAGGCGCAAATCCCAACCTTGACATGTTCAACCCTCTTCTTGTCGCTGTGAGGCAGGGTTACATGGAAATGATCACCGCTCTGGTGGAGCATGGAGCTAACATGAATGCGTCCATCCCCACACACCCCTGCTCCTTCCCGGCAGTGGTCATGCTCGGTATGAAGTATCTGCACATCCTGAACTATCTGAAGTATCTGATGTCCAATGGCTGTGATGCCCTTTCCTGTTTTGATTGCACATATGGCAGCAAGCCACACCCACCCCTGAAAACTTCAAGAAGGGTCAGCATCTTCGGCGAAACTGTGCGCTACGTTACTGATGAGGACGAAGCTCGACGCAACACTTGCGTCCAGGTAGGTTGGGTTAATGTGCAATGTAGATGGTTTGCTGGTCTATTAGTTTCCAATTCCATCTCGGGTTGTTCTTTGAATCCAATTTGAGCCCTTCATTTTCAGTTCTGTGAGGCAATCTCCGATCCGACAATTAGCCGCTGGGCAGGACCCATCATAGATGTGCTCCTGGATTACGTTGGCCATGTAAAACTCTGCTCCCGGCTGATCGAGAACCTGGATAGCTACCGTGACTGGGCAGGAATCAAGGTGAAAGCAAGTAAGTGAGCTTAAACCATAGAGTTACACAATATACCGAAGCTTCAGTTCTCAATATTAGAACATGAAAAATGGGTACTAGAATTTTTGTTACTTTTGTTACTACTGTCAAACTGTAGCATACAAGCCAATGTACCCGTTATAGCGTGAGCGCATCGTGCCTGCTCCACTTAGGCTGCACTAGGAGTCTGGGCTGCATCATGTTAGCTCCCCATTCATGCTGCACAGAGGTTACCACACTTGAATGATGCAACATGGCATGTAGAAATATTTTAACTGTTCATTCCTGTTTGCAAAGCAATGTCCATACAGACTAGAACACTTTACAATGCAAGAAGATACCGGTAGCTTTCAGTTTTGTAGACTAACTTTCCTTGCCAGTTTAAAGCCAACATGAATTCACTACCCCTACTACTGATAACACGCAAACCATAACTCAAAATGTGCTGATTTCAAAGCTGATTGCCACCAAAACTTTATTAATTCACTTAATCGTTCTCTCGCTCACGTCTCTCCCAAAGATGATCTATTGCCTCAGCGAACTGACTCTGATTAATCAGATGTGTGTGGCAATAGCTAACTAATAAACATTAGGTTGCAATAAACATTAGGTTGCCACTAGATTAACTGGCTAAGCTAGCTAGCTGCAGTGTCAACCGTGTAGCTAGCTAACGTTAGCTAGATCAACGGGTCAGTCCACCGCAGCATCCTCCCATGCATTTCTCTCTCTCTCTCTCTCTCTCTCTCTCTCTCTCTCTCTCTCTCTCTCTCTCTCTCTCTCTTCTCTCCTCTACTCTCTCTCTTCTTCTCTCTCTCTCTTCTCTCTCCTCTCTCTCTCTCTCTCTCTCTCTCTCTCTCTCTCTCTCTCTCTCTCTCTCTTCTCTCTCGTCTTCTTCTCTCTCTCTCTCTCTCTCTCTCTCTCTCTCTCTCTCTCTCTCTCTCTCTCTCTCTCTCTCTCTCTCTCTCTTCTCTCTCTCTCTCTCTCTCTCTCTCTCTCTCTCTCTCTCTCTCTACTCTCTCCCTCTCTCTTCTGTGCATCTAAATGTAATTTTGTTTACCATTCAAATAAATGATTACTATTATTTTGTTATGTACTTAGATTGGTAATAACAAAGTCAAGTTGATTGTAAAATTGGATGATTGGACACGGCAGGAGTCGCGGACGTAAAACAAAAGTGCCTTATGACCGGCATCTCACAAACCCACGAGTCTAACAGCGGAGTCTAATTGCCTACTTGTGTTGCCATTTGCTGTTGGTCTGCTGAGCCTGACTCTGAGCTGGGGTAGTTTGTTTCACGTCTCACTGGCCCTTGGCCTGTGCCGCAACTTGCATGTGGGTGGAGTTAGCCGTTGAGATAGTGGTGAATGTGCTGCTAACAAGGAAAACCGGGGGGTAAATCCGGGGGGTGCATGCGAACATAAAGAACAAACAACCGTTCATGATTCGACTCGGTCGCAAAGATGCAGGCGCACTCAGATCAAGAATTTTAAGCATTCTGAGCTTTGATCAACATTGTGAATGCAATATAAGTGGGTAAATGCTAATTTACAAAATAAAAGGGTAAGTAAACACTATTGCAGAAATTATAAGGTGCATAAATGGCGTTTACGTGTGTTTAACCTCCACTACTTCCCTGATTTGTGTCATGGTCGTCTAGAAATTTTGTCTAGATCCCGGTTTGTCCCAAGGACGTCTTCCCCAGGGATGATTTTAGGATGCTGTCAGGACTTTCTGTCTTGGTCACCTAGAGATTTTTGGGTTTTTCCTAGGACATCACCTGATGGTCCCAAAGAAAAGTGCAGAGATGAATGAGAAAGCTCTCGTCATGAGCTGTTCGGCCATTACAGAGAACCACATACCGGATTTTTTAAACTTCTTAGGGATAGCCCCCATTTTTTCAATTTTCACCTAAAATGACATACCCAATCTAACTACCTGTATCTCAGGCCCTAAAGCAATGATATGCATATTCTTGGTACCATTTGAAAGGAAACACTTTGAAGTTTGTGTAAATGTGAATTGAATGTAGGAGAATATAACAGAATAGATCTGGTAGAAGATAATACAAAGAAAAAAAAAAAAAAAGATCTACCACCATCTTTGAAATGCAAGAGAAAGGTCCCAGCTCCCACCGTGGTTGTAATTCCGATGGTGTCCACAAGATGGCAGCAGTGTATGTGCAAAGTTTCAGACGGATAACTTGAAGTATGAGCGTTCTCCATGACATTTAGTGTGAAGTCACCCAGGTACATTTGGGCAAATCGTGAAGGAGACCTTTGCATTCATATTACATTTTTCTGAAAGAATATCGTCAAATCTGTATACTTGGACTTTAATTTAGCTTTTCCAGTATTAGTAGCCATATTATAAGTTCAACATTTGCAAAACATCACATTTCATAACTTCATAACTCTGAATTTTCTTATATTTTTTGTCCAAAATGATAAGGCATGCTGTCGTACAAGGTTAGTAGCTACATTTTACGACAGATACATGGTTTCCAGATACTCCTGTAAAGACCAGCTCATTGGCTATCTAGCTAGCACCGATTGGTGCTTATTTGACAAAGTTAGAGTCATTCAAGTGAAGACCGCCTGCGTCATCGGCGTGCCATGAAGGCGTTGCTCTCTGACCAAATATGGTGTCCTATAGGATATACTACACCCTAATGATATAGTGAAGTCTCGTTATGTTCTAGGATCTCTGAGGAATACATACGAACGCAATTTGACTGGTTGAAACAACGTTTAGTGTCAGATTTTCACAGATTCCTTTCTTTGCAAATTGAACGAGTGGAAATACAAAATCAATCGTGCATGATATAATGTACCTTTTTAGGATATGAAAAAGGATTTTATCTAACAAAGCGACACTTCATGTTATCTCTGGGGCCCTTTGGATGATAAATCAGAGCAAGATTTCAGAATGTAAGTATACATTTCACCTTCAGAGGTGAATTTATCAAACCTATCACGGTGAAAAAAAGTGTTTTGTTGTTAGCTACTGTAAATTGGACAGTGCAGTTATATTAACAAGAATTTAAGCTTTCAGCTTTCAGACGATATAAGACACTTATATGTACCGACATTTGTTGTTTCTCCAAAATCTGTGATCTTGACAAGGCGCTGCAGGATTTACAACTGTCCCGTTGACGGGACGCCGATCCCTATTAACAGGGTCATTAGCAATCGGAATTTTTTTTATTTCTTGCCCCGGCCTAGCTCAACATCTGGGCGTCAGATAAGAAATAGACTACCGCGTCCATAAAGTGACCATTAGACTTGCCAACTTTGACTGAATACGCTTGTAGAGGCAACAGTTTTGATAAAATGTGTAATTTATCGCTCTCACGTGCTCAATAAAAACAAATGGGGTGGTACCTTTTTGTTGCATTTTGAACAATGCTAACATTTTTTTAACAGAGTTCTGTCTAAAACCGGGCCCAACAACTTGGTTGCTCAACAACACAGCTGGCAGCCTGTAACAAGCATAAGCAGTGGTTGAGAACAAACCTAGGCTACTGTAGATGTTGGTATTAATCAACAAATGCGTACAGATAATTGGTCCAACATAAAGAAAAATGGGTCGGTTGTTATTAGTTATTCTTGTCATTATAAACCGACTTTGAAATATGTATTTTTCAGTCATTGAGTCTATGGCCAAATTTGAACTGCACACACATTCTCAATGAAGTAATCATATCAAAATGATATGCTTTTAAGCCTCTTAATATAGGAAAGAGGAGCAGGGTTGTAGTGCTGCCAGAGCGTGGGGGAGCAGTGTGCCCTCACTCTTTTCAATTTGAGATTACACCGAGCTGGTTAAACTATTTCTGGAACATTTATTCTGATAAATCCTAAATACATTCTATTTAATTACCACATCATTTCCATGAACATCGATAAATAGCCTATGTAATGTAAAGCACCCTAGGTAAATGGTGGTTTCTTCCCTGTCTTCTCTCTGGTGGTGTCGAGAATCAAATCAAATCAAATCAAATTTTATTAGTCACATACACATGGTTAGCAGATGTTAATGCGAGTGTAGCGAAATGCTTGTGCTTCTAGTTCCGACAATGCAGTAATAACCAACAGTAATCTAACCTAACAATTCCACGCTACTACCTTACACACACACACAAGTGTGAAGGGATAAAGAATATGTACATAAAGATATATGGATGAGTGGTGGTACAGAACGGCATGGCAAGATGCAGTAAAAAAAAGAAAAAAAAATTTTGGGGGTTTTAAATCAGGAGTAACGGTATATTACATATGAGATGAGTACTGTAGGGTATGTAAACATAAAGTGGGCATAGTTTAAAGTGGCTAGTGGTACATGTATTGCATAAAGATGGCAAGATGCAGTAGATGATATAGAGTACAGTATATACATATGAGATGGGTATGTAGGGTATGTAAACATTGTATTAAGTGGCATTGGCTTAAAGTGGCTAGTGGTACATTTTTTACATAATTTCCATCAATTCCCATTTTTAAAGTGGCTGGAGTTGAGTCAGTATGTTGGCAGCGGCCGCTAAATGTTAGTGGTGGCTGTTTAACAGTCTGATGGCCTTGAGATAGAAGCTGTTTTTTAGTCTCTCGTCCCTGCTTTGATGCACCTGTACTGACCTGCGCTTCTGGATGATAGCGGGGTGAACACAGGCAGTGGCTTGGGTGGTTGTTGTCCTTGATGATCTTTTATGGCCTTCCTGTGACATCGGGTGGTGTAGGTGTCCTGGAGGGCAGGTAGTTTGCCCCTGGTGATGCGTTCTGCAAGACCTCACTACCCTCTGGAGAGCCTTACGGTTGTGGGCGGAGCAGTTGCCGTACCAGGCGGGTGATACAGCCGACAGGATTGCTCTCGATTGTGCATCTGTAGAAGTTTGTGAGTGCTTTTGGTGACAGGCCGAATTTCTTCAGCCTCCTGAGGTTGAAGAGGCGCTGCTGCGCTTCTTCACAACGCTGTCTGTGTGGGTGGACCAATTCAGTTTGTCCGTGATGGTACACCGAGGAACTTAAAACTTTCCACCTTCTCCACTACTGACCGTCGATGTGGATAGGGGGGTGCTCCCTCTGCTGTTTCCTGAAGTCCACAATCATCTCCTTTGTTTTGTTGACGTTGAGTATGAGGTTATTTTCCTGACAGCCACACTCCGAGGGCCTCACCTCCTTCCCTGTAGGCGTCTCGTCGTTGTTGGTGATCAAAGCCTACCACTGTAGTGTCATCCGCAAACTTGATGATCGAGTTGGAGGCGTGCATGGCCACGCAGTCGTGGGTGAACAGGGAGTACCAGGAGAGGGCTCAGAACGCACCCTTGTGGGGCCCCAGTGTTGAGGATCAGCGGGGTGGAGATGTTGTTACCTACCCTCCACCTGGGGGCGGCCCGTCAGGAAGTCCAGGACCCAGTTGCACAGGGCGGGGTCGAGACCCAGGGTCTCGAGCTTGATGACGAGTTTGGAGGGTACTATGGTGTTAAATGCTGAGCTGTAATCGATGAACAGCATTCTCACATGGGTATTCCTCTTGTCCAGATGGGTTAGGGCAGTGTGCAGTGTGGTTGCGATTGCGTCGTCTGTGGACCTATTGGGTCGGTAAGCATTGGAGTGGGTCTAGGGTGTCCGGTAGGGTGGAGGTGATATGGTCCCTTGACTAGTCTCTCAAAGCACTTCATGATGACGGAAGTGAGTGCTACGGCGATAGTCGTTTAGCTCAGTTACCTTAGCTTTCTTGGAACAGGAACAATGGTGGCCCTCTTGAAGCATGTGGGAACAGCAGACTGGGAATAAGGATTGATTGAATATGTCCGTAAACACACCAGCCAGCTGGTCTGCGCATGCTCTGAGGACGCGGCTGGGAATGCCGTCTGGGCTGCAGCTTGCGAGGGTTAACACGTTTAATGTTTTACTAACCTCGGCTGCAGTGAGGAGAGCCCGCAGGTTTTGGTAGGGCCCGTGTCAGTGGCACTGTATTGTCCTCAAAGCGGGCAAAAGTTGTTTAGCCTGTCTGGGAGCAAGACATCCTGGTCCTCGACGGGGCTGGTTTTCTTTTTGTAATCCGTGATTGACTGTAGACTGCACATACCTCTTGTGTCTGAGCTGTTGAATTTCGACTCGATTTTGTCTCTGTACTGAGACTTAGCCTGTTTGATTGCCCTTGCGGAGAAATAGCTACACTGTTTTGTTATTCGGTCATGCTTCGGTCACCTTGCCTGGTTAAAAGCAGTGGTTCGCGCTTTCAGTTTCACGCGAATGCTGCCGTCAATCCACGTTTCTGGTTTGGAATGTTTTTATCGTGTGCTGTGGGTACGACATCGTCAATGCACTTCCTAATGAACTCGCTCACCGAATCAGCATATTCGTCAATATTGTTGTTGACCGATGCGGAACATATTCCAATCCGCGTGATCGAAGCAGTCTTGAAGCGTGGATTCAGATTGTCGGACCAGCGTTGAAAGACCTGAGCGCGGAGCTTGTTGTTTGAGTTTCTGTTGTAGGCAGGAATCAACAAAAATGGAGTCGTGTCAGCTTTCCGAAAGGGGGCGGGGAGGGCCTTGTAAGCGTCGCGGAAATTAGTGTAGCAATGTCAGTGTTTTTCCAGCCCTGTAGCACATCATATCTGATAGAATTTAGGAGTTTTTTGTTTTTAATTAGCCTTGTTAAAATCCCCAGCTACGATGAATGCAGCCTCAGGGTGTGTGTTTTCCAGTTTACAAAGAGTCAGATAAAGTTCGTTCAGGCCATCGATGTGTCTGCTTGGGGGGAATTGTATACGGCTGTGATTATGATTGACGAGAATTCCCTTGGTAGTAATGCGGTCGACATTTATGATTTGAGGAGTTCTAGATCAGATGAACAGAACGACTTGAGTTCTTGTGTGTTATTATGATGTCACACCACTTCTCGTTAATCATAAGGCATACCCCGCCCGGCTCTTCTTACCGGAAAGATGTTTTTTCTGTCGGCGCGATGCATGGAGAAACCAGCTGGCTGCACCGACTCGTTAGCGTCCCTTGAGTATTTTAGCCATGTTTCGTGAAGCAGAGCACGTTGCAATCCCTGATGTCTCTCTGGAATGCTACCCGTGCTCGGATTTCATCAACCTTATTGTCAAAGAGACTGGACATTGGCGAGTAGTATGCTAGGGAGTGGAGCGCATGTGCCCGTCTCCGAAGCCTGACCACGAGACCGCCACGTTTTCCCCTTTTTCGGCATCGCCCAGGGTCGCCGGCTGGATCAGATCCATTGTATTGTGTGGAAGGCAAAACACTGGATCCGTTTCGGGAAAGTCATATTCCTGGTAGGAACGATGGTGAGTTGACGTTGAGAAATGATGAACTATAGGTGTGTACTGCGATGGCCGGTCAGAGGCTTGACCACTTTGGCCAATCAGAACATTGAAAAATGATAACCAGCAGTTCCTATCCAGCCTGGGTGTCAGGTAACCTTGTGGTTAAGAGCATTGAACTGGTAACCGAAGGGTAGCTGGTTCGAATCCCCGAGCTGACTAGATAAAAAAATATATGGATGAGCCTTTGAGCAAGGCCTTAACCCTAATTTCTCCAGCAAGTCTCTCTGGATAAGCACGTCTGCTAATGACTACAATGTAAATATAAAAAACATGAGAAGCGGCCTGTTCAAAACCCAAGCATTTAAAGGTGCAGCTGACAAGCAGTCCGAGCCCACACCACCTGTCAAGTCAGGCAAATATCCCGCAGAGAGAGCTGGCCAGAGCCTCTCAATTTGGGGGAGATGACATTCACATCCTGTGCCAATGCTTCTCCCTCCTGTGTGCCTCCACCATCAATGGCTTTAGGGACTTTTGTTCACAGTAGGGGAGAACATGTGCATGTGAGGTAATACCACTGCTTAAATGTACAAGTGGAGGCTGGTGGGAGGAGCCATAGGATTATTATTATTTGACCTGCTGGTCATCTATGAACATTTGAAATCTTGGCCATGTTCTGTTATAATCTCCACCCGGCACAGCCAGAAGAGGACTGGCCACTGCTCATAGCCTGGTTCCTCTCTAGGTTTCTTCCTAGGTTCTGGCCTTTCTAGGGAGTTTTTCTCTAGCCACCTGGCTTCTACAACCTGCTTTGCTGGCTGTTTGGGTTTTAGGCAGGGTTTCTGTACAGCACTTTGTAACATCAGCTGATATAAGAAGGGCTTTATAAATGAATTTGATTTGAAATTTGATTGATAGGAGGATGGGCTCATTGTAATGGCTGAAATGGAACGCTATCAAACATATGGAAACCACATGTTTGACTTCATTCCATTGATTCCATTCCAGCCATTACAATGAAGCCCATCCTACTATAGCTCCTCCCACCAGCCTCTCACTGAACTGTACCTACCTGCAGCTTGGCAGAGTGAGAGTGTCACGCTCGTCGTAACTTTGAAGAGCGGAGGACCAAGGCGCAGCGTGATAGCAATACATCTTCTTTTTATTAGAAGACGAAACGAAAACGAACAACACTTTACACACTAAACATAACAACAAACCGACGGAATGTGAAGCTATAAACAAATAGTGCTGACACTAAACACTACACATAGACAATCACCCACGAACTACCTAATGAATATGGCTGCCTAAATATGGTTCCCAATCAGAGACACGATAGACAAGCTGTCTCTTATGAGAACCAATCTAGGAACCATAGACATGCATACACCTAGACTAGACACTTAACCAACTAAACCACAGCACCCATAAACATACAAAAAAAAACTAGAACAATACAAAACACATACATCCCCCATGTCACACCCTGACCTAACTAAAATAATACAGAAAACAAAGAAAACTAAGGCCAGGGTGTGACAGAGAGGGGGTTTAGCCAAATTAAACTTATCATCAGACCAAATTCACTGTGTGTCTCCTTGATGTTCATAAAACTCTACGGACCCCTCTAGCGCAGTAAAATCCAGAACGATATGTGACCACTTGGTTACAGTGACACCTTTCTGCTGAGGTCACCCAAACCAGAGAGGCCACTGCAAAGCCCAAAGAGCCTGACCCTCTCTGTAAGTTGCTGTAGCCCTGCTTGGGATATTTAGCCTATATTGGCTATTGGTTGAGACACAGGGCCCATTCTAGCTTGGTATGTCAGGGTGGGCAAGTGGAAATGTGAATTGGGCCAAGTTGGAGGTAACAATGCATTAAGATTCTAGTTTATTGTGATGCATGAATATACCACACCAAAATAAAGATTTTATGGCTGTTTTAAAACAAATTTCCTGCAATTCTACATAGTAATGATTTATCTTCACTTCTTGGTCAATTGATTTGATAGAATGTATTTGCATAGATGAAAAATGCTATGAATTGATAGTTCACCTGTGTTTTCTTTTATTCTGTAAGAGAGTATGTTGTAACCATGTGTTCAAGCTAATCAAATCAGAGTTTATTTATGATACAACGTAGTGTAAGCTACACAATACAATGAAATGCCTACTCGCAACTAAAGTGCTTATGTATTTGTATTTACATTAGGCTAAACCCTACAAATAGCTATACCAAGTAGTCATAGGCCTATTCGACTATACTGCAAATGATTGTTGTTTGTTCCTGATCTGGCTGAATGGCAGAGCTATCCTTCAGACTTCCTTCAGCACCACATCCATTGCACACTCCTGGGGCTGTCCTTTCAGCACCACAAAGGGACCCAATCGCTTCAAATAACAGTCATCAAGATCTGTTGCCTATGCTTAATAGTCCTACTCATCACTTATAATGATTATTACAAATAGAAGATGAACACTTCTCACAATGGTAAGGCAAAGGAAAGGGAAAGGGGATACCTAGTCAGTTGCACAACTGAATGCATTCAATCAAAATGGGTATTCCGCATTTAACCCAACCCTGTTTAGTAAAGTTAGATCAAAGCTGAATCAATGTCTCGCAAGTTCACATAATAATTAATCTGCATTTTACATATAATAGCACAGCATAGTAGGCCTGCAGTGCCTTCAGAAAGTATTCATACGCCTTGACTTATTCCACATTTTGTTGTTACAGCCTGAATTCAAAATTGATTAAATGTATGTTTTTTCTCACCCATCTAGACACAATACCCCATATTGCATTCAGGGCAAAGAGTTACATTTTTGTCTCATTAAACCACATAATCTTTTGCCTTATGCTCTCAGAGTCTTTCGCATGCCTTTTTGCAAACTCCAGGCATGCTGCCATGTGCCTTATTCTCAGGAGTGGCTTCCGCCACTCTCCCATAAAGCCAAGATTCGTATTCAGTGCTGTCGAGACTGTTGTCCGTCTGGAAGGTTCTCCCATCTCAGCCAAGGAACTCTGTAGTTCTGTCAGGGTGGTCATTGAGTTCTTGATCACCTCCCTGACCAAGGTCCTTCTTGCCCATTTGCTCAGTTTGGTCGGACGGACCACTGTGCTCTTGGACACTTTCAAAACTCTAGAAATTGTTTTATACCCTTCCCCAGATATATGCCTCATCACAATTCTCTCTTGGAGATCTTCGGACAGTTCCTTGATCTTTTGCTCTGACATGCACTGTCTAATTTTTGTTTTGACATTCTTCTTCTTCTTCTGTGGGTTTTATGGCGGACTACAACCCAAAAAGGTGTATGGCCGCCACCAACTGGACGGGTTGAAAAAACAAGGTAAAAATAAAATCCGTACATGATAGGGAAAACTAAATGATTCCACCCAAATAAATTAGTACATTGACAAAAACAAAACAAAACTCGCACTTCTTAATTTCTTAAAATCTCCATATCTCCCTTCTCAGGCTCTAGAGCCTGAGAGGGTTTTACAGCTTGTGACAATACTCCATGCAATTCCTCCTCTGAGAAATCTTTCAGTCTCAGGGACCGCTCCGCCGCATCCACAATGATGTCTATTCTCCTGGACCTTCTCTCCATCTTGGCAGTGCCATTAATCACCATAGCTATAAAGGCCACAAAGTCCACCTTCTTAGCCTTTAAAATACCTGGGTCCTGATGGTGAAAGGCAACCCCTGCAGCCTGGAGTGAAGGCCTATACACCACAATGGACTCTCCAGGAGCGCCATTCAGAGCCTCAACCCTTTAAACAGCCGCTGCATGTGAAATGTTCTGGACAGCCCTGAATTTGGCCACCTCATTATCTTTTACCGTTGTCGGGCATTCCAAAGAGGAGGCTTTATGGTTCTCACTACAATTGCGACATGTCACATTTTCATCACTTTTAAAACACATGACATTATCTTTTCCACAACTTGGACCTCTCGGCTTCCCCCTTCTGCAAACACTTGAAACATGTCCAAAAGCTTTACAGTGATCACACTGCATTGGTCTTGGGATAAATACTCTGAATCTAGTTTATACACAACATGGATGACGTGGATTGAGACTCATCCAATGCAACAAAAAAAAAAGATATCTCTATCTTCAACTGACAGATTTTTATGGGGATTTTTTTATCACGATCATTTGATCTGCACGGGGATGCGGACATTGGCTCTAGGGGGTTGTTAAGCATCCTAAATAATGACATAGATTCGGGCAAAAAGGGAAGCATGATGTAAGATGCAAACCTGGTATTCCAACTGATTATAGGTTACTAAAGCCAACAACATACTACTGCACCACAGAGTTTTGATAAAAACAGTGGAGGAAAAAAAACACATCTGATAATCGCACACTGCAATTTATTGCTGACCAGCAGATGTCACTAATGTGCATTGTGAACAGATAATGAAGCTGAGTAATTAACAATTTTTCGGCACGACTTGGTGAAAGTGCTGAAGCCTTCAGAAAGCCTTGGTTTATGATCACTCGTGAAGAGGAGCCAACTGAAGATTGCAGCAGAATATCTATTATTGCTCCCATCTGTTACATGCACTTATGTTAGCTTTTTCAAAAGCTTTAAAACTGGCAGCAATTGTGTCGAGGCACAGATCTGGGGAAGGGTACCAAAGCATTTATGCAATTGTAAGTACAAGGTCCCCAAGAACACAGTGGCCATTCTTCCTAGAGATGGCCACCCTGCCAAACTGAGAAATTGGAGGAGAAGGGCCTTGGTCATTGAGGTGACCAAGAACCCGATGATCACTCTGACAGAGCTCTAGAGTTCCTCTGTGGAGATGGGAGAACCTTCCAGAAGGACAACCATCGCTGAAGCACTCCACCAATCAGGCCTTTATTGTAGAGTGGCCAGACGGAAGCCACTCAGTAAAAGGCACATGACAACCCACTTGGAGTTTGCCAAAAGGCAAACCATGAGAAACAGACCATGAGAAACAAGATTCTATGGTCTGATGAAACCAAGGCAGGAGTGGCTTCGGGACAAGTCTCTGAATGTCCTTGAGTGGCCCAGCCAGAGCCCAGACTTAAACAGATCGAACTTCTCTGGAGAGACCTGAAAATAGCTGTCCAGCAACTCTCCCCATCCAACCTGACAGAGCTTGAGAGGATATTTAGAGAAGAATGGCAGTATTGCGTGTAGATTGATGAGGGGAAAAAATCATTTCATTAATTTTAGAGTAAGGCTGTAACGTACTTGAACTAAATGTGGAAAAAGTCAAGCAAGCGGTCTGAATACTTTCAGAAGGCACTGTAAATAAATGTTTTATATATAGAGACCCGTTCCAAATGGACCAAAGGACAACTAGACTCGTTCCATATAGACCTGGTCCGATCCAAACCTGGTCTGGTCTGATCCGATCTGAGTGAGGGAAGCAGGGTGGCCGTACTGTGTATGTAGGCTACTGTGAGTGTGAGCAAGTGACACGAGGTGCAGGGAGGAGGGAGAGAAGAAGACAGCAACCAAACAAGCCAACTCGCACTATAGTACACTAATAGTTGCAGTAGTTAGGTTATTTCTCATCCAATATGATGTAATAATATGTAGGAGCCGTCTTGACTGCGTCAAACCGGAAAAAGCTAGTTAAGCTAGCTAGCTAGGCTAATTGAGGTTGCATGCACTTTCTCATCCTACACAGTTACAAACAACAACAACTCCATTCAAAATATTAAGTTAGCAGCCTACCTGTTGGTCATTGTAGCCTAACCTTCTCCTTTAACTTTTAATTCCATCACTTTAATTCCATCTTCCATTGATTAGATATCTCCTAACTTTTGCTACATATAGAGGCTCTATGTCTGTAGCCTATTGCCGCTTTGATTACTTATGATTGGCCAAAACAAGCTACACGTGCCACTCTCGTGAAAAGCAAGAGCAGCAGCATAAATGACGATGATCCTAATGCTTTGTACAGTCAGTGTACATAGAACTACATTTACATTACAATTTAGCCATTCAGCAGACGCTCCCATCCAGAGTGACCTACAGCTAGTGCATTCATCTTACGACAGCCAAGGGAGACATACACATATCCCTGTCATATCCCAACCATGTATCACATACATAATACAATGCAAAATACAATACAAAATGCTTAAAAATGTCTGTGTCTATTCACAGTTCCCGTCGTGTGGCAATGTATTCTTTCAGTTTTTATTGCTAGCTTGAGTTACCTGGGGTGGTAGAGAGTTCCATTTAGTCAGGAATTTATTTAATACTGTGTGTTTCCTAGCCTCTGTTCTGGACCTGGAGACCGTGAAGAGACCTCTGGTTGCATGTCTTGTGTGATACCGATGAGTGTCCAAACTGTGTGCCAACTGCTTTAACAGACAGTTCGGTACCTTCAACACATCAACACCTCACACAAAGACCAATAGTGAAGCAGTCAATCTCTCCTCAACTTTGAGCCCAGAGAGATTGACATGCAGGGCATTTACATTCGCACTTCATGTACATCTAAGAGCAATATGTGCTGCTTTGTTTTGGACCAACTGTAATTTGCGTATGTCCTTCTTTGCCGCACCTGACCACACAGCTAGACAGTAGTCTAGGTGCGACGAAACTAGTGTAAGGGTTAGGTTTAGAGCAAGGGCAAGGGTAGGGGTTAAGGTTAGGGTTTAGGGTAGGAATGTCCCAAGGATTCAAGATAGCACTGACCATCTGTAAATTATTAGTGGGATCTCATTGCTTGCTTGTGCTACCTGTGCTCAGTGAAAAGAATATGACATACTTCTAACTTGGTTAGGTATAAATGAGACCGTTTTTAAACATCAACTGTTTTAGACAAAACAAATGTAACCAAGCAAGATAAATAAATGTTCAATCAATACTGATTACGTGGTTACTACAAGGTTAGCAGCGTAATGGTTATCGTTACCACCCGGAGACCAGAAGATTGGGGATTGAAATAGCAGGACACTGTAAAGTCTATTATCCCGCTGAAGAGTATGAATTAGGCTGTTTGAGAAGTTTAAATCTTAAGCAACCTGCCTACACATAGTTTGAAGTACAATAGACCAGCATAGCTACAGTCGTACGCCAAAGCTGTGTGCTAGAAAACCTTGGTAGAGCATGGGTGGAGTAAGCATTGTGGTGTCCATGTGAATTTCCTTTATTTTTCAGGCTTCAGACCAATGCCTACTTCTCACTTAAAACACATTTTTTTTAGTTTTTAATCATAGGTAATGAATGTGTAGGGGACTTCTGACCGCAAATACTTTGTCGTCAGAAGACTTTGTGGTGCAGCAAAAATATAACTGTATCCGAGTACAGAGACTGTGAGTTCAAATGCCAGGTGGAGTGATATTGAAAAGTCAGTACTAAGGGATCATGTAAAATGTGAACATATTTTGATTGATTAAGTATTTATTTTACTATTTTAGCTGAACAGCATACCACTTGCCTTAAACCCCCATACAATTTCATTACTTTACTTATAATGGATTGGGACACCTGGAACCATCACATGATGTCCTGACGACTGGTAAAACAAATGTCTTGAGAACATCTTACAAATGTCCAAACATGGTCCTCAATGAAATCCTGGTAACTTACAAGGAACTAGACAAAGGTCCCCCAGAGAACATTCTCTTGGGACCATCATGCAACATCCCCTTGACCATCATGAAACGTCCCCTTGTGGTCATTGAATGGCCCATGGATAACATCCTATCAGAACCAAGTAGGAACCTTTTCGAAACGTTCCCTACTGGGTACTGCGACCAAACCGGAACCTGTGCTGAACGTCTTCTTAGCGTCCCAAGGTTAATGTCATGTCTTAATATTCCTAGAACGTTCTCAGAACGTCAGTGGGATAACGTCTTGCCAAAACTCTTAAAGGGACCTTTTGAGAACATAGGCAAATGTCCTTAGATGGTCCCCTGTTTGCTGGGATACTACAGTACTATAGTTTTTTTTCATGTTGGTCAATAAGCAACTTCTTTGCACTTTCAGTGCCACCACATTCACTGATGCAGTTGTGCAGACTGAAGATCCATCAGCAGGTTGGAATCCCCAGACTGAGGCACATTGACACCCTGCCCCTCCCACCAAGACTAATCGAGTTCCTCAACTACAAAAAGGTAAATTCACAGGATGTCTAGGAATTTATTTTTGTTTTGTTGACTCTAAGTTCACAGATTCCGTGACTTGTTTTCAATAAATGTGATTGTTTTGCATATTGTAAGCCAGTTGAGATGAAGGGGGAATGTTTCTTTGCACAGTTGTGTACTGCATAATAGGCTTGATTTGATATTACAATGGCAGGAGTAACATTCAAATGAATCTACTGTAAATGATGTGTAAATGATGTGTAAATGTATGTACTTGCAGGTATTTGGGTTTGGTTAGCAATAGCAACTCTGACTCTTATTGATTACTAAATTAATTGTTTACCCTGCGCAGTGAGATTTTATTTTACTAAAGTACAGGGAAGTTGCCTGTATCAGAAAATAAACCACAGCTTGGAATGCTTCTCAGGCAATCAGATTGTTTGGCTGGAACTATCCGTTATATAATTGAATATAGTGATTTCAGTACTGTATTGTGTACAAAGGTCTGTTGCCACAGGTGGGTGGAACTATTTCAGTTTTTAATGTAAAAAAAAAAGTAAATGTTTCTATGAATATTGCAGATTTATTGACAGATTTATTATGACTCATGTAATGCTAATGATATCATCAGTACTTGCTTGAAGTAGAGCCATACAATGTCAAACACTGTATAAATAAAGTCTTAAAGGATAACTATATTCACTGTTGATACAGTCCCAAAATGTTTTGCATGTCAGCAGTCAAGTTTTTAAGATATTGGACATCCAAGGAGCAATATATCACCGGCCACATCATTATGTTGATGCAGGTCAGATGACATAAAAATGTAGCTCTTTGACCACGCACAACAGTGGAAGTTGGGCATAGAAATAAGGATGCTTTAGCAGAAAAATATGATGGTGGATCTTTGATATTAACGGTTAGAATGTGTTCGCATTCGAGAAGTCAAAGAAATTATCCTGATAGCTGAAAGTGCACTAATTACTTACTTAGTCCCATTCGATTATCAATGAAATACATATAATGCATGGCTGGCTACTGCTGCCTGTATTTGAGCCTATTCCAGACACAGATTTAGGTAATTCACTTGCCCCATATATTTGTCATTACATTTTTTACTGATCTGTCGCTTTGTAAAAATGTGCATGGGATTAGCTCAGGTCATAATGACAAAGACGTTGGGGGAAATGAGAGGGAGGAGGAGCGATGCTTGCTCAAATCCAATCGTGACAGGAAGCGTAACCTGCACCCCATACATTTCTTTACAGACAGCCAAACTAGCCAATTTAGTTATTTAGATTGCACAGCGCAGCACAGTTTTAGTGACAGAGAGATGCGTGCTGGCAGCTGAAAATTACTTAATCCTGATCAAGTGTAATTACAAAAATGTGTCGTACCGTAATCATATTCGAAAAACTCTCCATTTCCGTTACCAAGCTCGTTTTGTCTGAGTACTCAGCACACCCCTAATAGAAATGGGAATTTTGACCACGCACAACAGTGGAAGTTGGGCATAGAAATAAGGATGCATAAGCAGAAAAATATGATGGTGGATCTTTGATATGAACAGTTTGAATGTGTTCGCATTCGAGAAGTCAAATAAATTATCCTGACAGCTGAAAGTGCACTATTTACTTACTTATTCCTATTTGATTATCAACTAAATAGGCAAACAAATAATGCATGGCTGGCTACTGCTAGCCTAAAGAAAAATTGTGTGACTTGCTTCAGCTGGTCAAAAGTATTGTTATAGTAGTCGAAGAAGAAACATCTGAGACTGTCCATCTAAATAGTCTGACAGGATTATTGATTTAGCAAATGTTGGTTACAGACATAACAATGCTGAATTAATGTTTATGTAAGATTTGTTTTGTCACTTTACATTAAGTTAACTTTTAATCCAAAATCTAATTGGAGAGGTAAGTTTACTCAAGTAAACAGCAACTGACAAGTTAGTTGTTTTCTATTTTGATGTAATTTACTAAATAAAGTTCAGAATAGGCATACACATTTTCACACTTATATTTCCACTTTAATACAGTAGGTAAAACTAGAAATTGTGAACAGCCTTTCATTGCTTGTTCTGCATTACAACAATTTCTTAGGCGAGTACTGAACTAACCCCTAACCTTAGTATAGAGGTCAGTATTGATTTAACCCCTAAACTCTACACTCAACGTGGTATTAAAAGACTGATGACACGACTGTAACTGTAGTGGCTGGTATTCTGGAATCCAGCTTGTGGGGTATCTATGACCTTGCCCTCATACTAAAATAAATGCCAAGTGCCCTCGGATCAAAATGAAACAAACACATGACGCAGATTGACCTGCCAACAAAATGGGAAGAAGTCAACCTTGTCGATAAACATGACCCTTTTTCCATGGATTTGTTTGTCTAAAAATAAGAAACAGGCATCCGCAATAAACACCTCTTTCCATTACATTGATTGTAACACAACACAATACCAGACCTCTCAACATAAGGAACAAGGAACACCAACTCGCCACAACCAAACCTGACACAGACGCAGCAAGAGTCTGTCTGACCCAGGAGGATTACAAGCCTGAACACTGTACTTGGGACAACTCACAGTTTCCATTGAACACAGTCAGTCAATATCACTCTATTGTAATATGCACATATTGTATGATTAACACATTTTCTGATTAGTAAGATACTCACCATGTTTTGGGATTCCTCGCTGTTACTCCCAAGAGTTCCAGCTATTTGTTTTGTTGTTCAGTGCTATCTAGGACAGCTCCCCCTCAGGAGTATTCTGAGCTATGAACGGGGGAGAGGAAAAGTTGGCCCACTACCCTATGGATATCATGTGAAGCTCCCAGAAATATTCCAGACGGCTGGATCGGAAGCCCTGTCTCGAAACATCTACTGACAGAGGAGTGGGGGAGTTTAATCGGAGAGCGAAACATTGACACTCTTTTTGCCTTTGGAAAATTGTAAGAAAGGTAAGACATATTTTCATTTACATTGTTATTTGACAACTTTGGTGCACTTTTGTTGTTGTTGTGAAAAAAAAATCCTACATGGACCTTTCTGTTCCTTTTTAAACCTCTGAGATGGATTTGTTTTTACATTTAGCGACATTAAATTACTCCACCAATCACTGCGGAAAGAGCAGCTTGCTATGGATCAGGCAAGCTATTTAAAGGCATTGGACAGATGAGTGTAGGGTGCGAGATGCGACTGAAAGAGAGTGGAGGAGGCTTGGTTTGACGTGGTGGGCATCTTGTTGTTATGACATGTATCATCTGAATTATGCTCACAGATATATATCGACGAAGGAGCGGCTTATATGAAGGAACTTTTAATGTCTTTGACCATCAGAAAGATGGAGCAATTCTTGCAGCACGAGAATTAAAATAAACACACGTCTTACTTTTTTCTAGTTAATAAATCGTGATAATGTGACAACTATAGTATCCTTAAGTAGTATTTAAAAGTTAAATCCATTATTTTCGAATGAAAAATCTGTCTCCCTAATTTCTGAATCACGCTTGTAACGTCAGTAGGCCACTAAACTAGTCTTCCGAGGGGGAGGGCAGATTGCCTACACACAGACACTGGCATAGATTTTCAGCTAGTAGGCAAGCAGACACTGGAATAAGTTTCTGAGTGACAGAGTGAGGGCTTTGTATAGGCGCTTTGTCATGTTTTTTGTCGGACAGGAAAGAAATGCCTACTATGTAAAATAATGTTTTTAACCGGTTCCCATACTTTTAAAATAACGGTTATGTTCCGGAACAGTTTAGATCACTTTCGTTTGTGGTTCTAATTCTGTTCCATGAAGAAAAAAAATCTGGTTTTCGGATCTGTTCCCTGAACCGTTTCCAACCCTTGGTTATTTACAAATCACTTTAATGATTTGAATGTGAAATTTGAACACTATTTCAAGGGGAGCATATCATAATTTCATTATCCAATCCTAACATAATCCCAGCCTCACCCAACCTAAATAAACCCATTCAATAAAAGTTTTTCCTTCAAGTCATCCATTTGCATGGTACGTTTGTCTTAGGAGGGAGTTCACCTTAATTGACAAGCCCACTTGCACATATGTTCCTTTACTTTACTCAAAACCATTCTAGAATTTGATGACCGTGGGACTGCTTCATAAATGCCACATTGCAGGTTCAATTGAATCAATCCCCTAGTCTCTGGCTACAGTACGTCCCAAATATCTCTCCTTTCTCCCAAAGTGTGCACTTGATCACTTCCTTTCACTGATTTGAAAGGAAAAGCCGAGTGGAAAAAAATATGGTGGAAACTCCCTCTAAACCATACCTCCATCAATCCAATGCTTTTAGATTTTTGTGAAGTAGTGAACAGGTCAAAACCCCGTCAGCAGAAATGGGTATTGGGAACCACCCTATCTAATATATGTACTACATTGGACTTAGGGGGATGATGTAGTATGTTCCAGTCCAAATTAAAGGGAAATCTCACCCCAATTACATTTGATTTTCCTACACTGTAAGCAGTATGGACACGGTAATACAGTGATACTTGGTAACTTTTTTTGAAAGACATGGGCACTGTCTACACGTTATACGTTTTTTGCATTTCTGGTACAAGACCAATGCAAGTCAATATCCCCGATAATAAGATTTTCGCACGTCAAGTCCAAATCATCTTAAAGTAAATTCATTTAGCTGAACAATCAAGACCAATATGTAATTTTGTAATTTGGGTGAACTATCTCTTTAATCATGGTCTCTAGACGGAAGATGTTACAGCACCCGCCCGGACCAGGCTTGGCCACCCCTGGTGTATATTGATTAGGAATGGGTCTCTCAAGATCCAACATGGTGGACATAATGCATCATACATAACTGATACACTGTATCCTCTCTTTCTCTCCAGATCCAACATGGCAGTTGCCAGCATATCTATCCCTGGTTCCACGCCGGGCCACAACCTGGGGTTTGATGACTACAGTCTCTACAACAACCTGTCAGATGACGAGCTGATTCTGCTGGCTATCGAACGCAGCCTCAGTGATGCCCACAATGCCACTTCACCGGGTGAAGCCAGCAACACCCCAACAGCTCTAGGCAGAAGAACAGTCCAGTATAGGACAAATCCATCCCCAACCAGGCCAAACCCACTAAGGCAGGAACCAAGACATTGGCCGCCTACTGCCAACCCAACTGACGCGTATGTGCCAACTGAAAAGAGCCTTCATTCTTTTTCATTATCCACTTTGGGTTTTGGGACACCATTTATATTAAGATGTAGGCTATGGATAGTTACATACAATTCCAATGTCATGTCAAAATGACATGCTGCACTATAACTGTCCTTATTACATAACATATCTGTAGTTACAGTGTACAACAGTAATTATCTGGTCATTACAAAGTAGTTCCAAATCAAATTGTATTGGTCACATACACATTGTTAGCAGATGTTATTGCGAGTGTAGCGAAATTCTTGTTACTTATCAAGTCACTACATAGCACAAGGACAACGTAATAAAAAGTGTTGCCAGTCAAGACATGGTCAAGGAAAGTGTTCTCTGATTATTATGTTGCTCTAGTCAGTCATATGCGTCTATGTGTCACTGTACAGACTCCATCAATGCAAATGTTTTCCGAATCATATAACCTTACGTTTGTGGGTTTTGCCATTCGATATCATATGTAGGTTGCAGATATGCATGAGAGTGACTGTTTTGTCAAACGAATGACTTGACTTGTGAGGTGTTTACGTCTGCTTAGCTAACGTGACTAAACTATTTACCCGCTTACTGCTAGCTGGAAAACCGAGACGCCTAGAGTATCGTTTGTTGACATACAACACCTTGTTTACAGTCTGGTCTGATTGATTCCAGTGGGCCACGTGCCAAACACCTGTCCCATCAAATCTCATGATACTGATCCCTTGCCCAACAGGCTTTTTGGGAATACATCCAAGTAGCATGGTCTGAAGTTCACATGTCACCAAGGTTGAAAAATAGCAACACTGATGAAAACAAGTCTCCGTGCTGAGTTGGATGCAAGATTGCAGGTTTTATAAGGTTTACTAGGTCATGTTACGGTATTGGCAGGACAATTGCTGCATTGCGAGTGCTTGTGCAACACGTTGCTCTAGCATCTCCTAGCGATAGTTTGTCGCGAAAACCTGTAGCATGGTACAAGTTTTTTTATTTTATTAAACTAACTTTTGAGTGTCCTGCAACTGTGCAAGTTGGATATGCACATGTCTCAAGCCTACCCCTAAGAAAAAGCTTTCAGAGGAACATTATAGTGGCGATATGAACTAGAATTGAAGACAGGTATTTTAGATGTGTGTACTGTAGTGATTGATACAGAGCTTTTCATAGTAAGCATGTCAGCAATGAGAATCAAACATTTCACTTTGAAGAAACACACAATATCCAATGAGCTTAGGGTCCCACTGTATTAGTTTAGGTCATTTTACGTACACATTTGCAGCAGTCAGCTGTGACTGTCAACTGAGTATATCTCACTGTTATTGTAGCAGGAGAAGTAAATGTGAAGAAAGAAGGAAATGTGACGACGTTGTGGTGACTCATTTTGTCACAGGCAATGGAAAGCGCATGCTGGCATAGCACAGAGGCGACGGCTCCATTCAGTACGTGCTGGAGACAGAGGAGTAAGTGTCTTCTTTCACAAAGGGTATCTTAGCAACACATCTTCCCTTCACACCAAGACATGAACACTTTAGGATATGTAATGATGTTTGTATTAATATGTGATGGCATTTATTGTATGTTATTTTTCCACCTCATAGGATACAAACCTGCTGGGAATGATCTGCTTAAAGGGAAATTCCACCACTTTCACTTTTCAAGATAAGAAAATGGCAAATACAACTGAATAATAATAACTGAATAATAATAACAATGATTTTCTAAATCTGCAACAAGATTCTAGCCATGGGAGGGCCTTCTCCTGCTCACCGTGTCACCACCATTCTAGTAGTGTTTACAAATCACTGCTTTTAAAAACGTTTTTAGTTTTGATGACATCAAATTTCACTTTTTTATCTTATCTTTTAACCACAGCGCGTAGACAGTGCTATTGTGCTATTGTGCTTGAGATAAAGTGGTGGAATTACCCTTTTAAGGTAACCAATGTTTTTCCAACACCATAAACCCTAACTAAGGATGAGTGTATTTTGTTTTAATCCACTATCCATAACTCAAAGTTACCTAATTAAAAAAAGGAATCACTGACAGAGTTACTGAGTTTGAGAATGATCTGGATTTCTGCTTAATGTCTTGTATTGTACATGTGGGCTAGAGAAAAAAAGCAAGTGGATGATGATGGGTATGTTTGCCTATTAGGGAACAGGACACTATTGTGCAAGCCATCCTGAATGGAGATGTGACTACGGTTACTATGGCTAAAAACAATGCGAATAACATACTGTGGCCTGACAAGTATGGATGGATCCCGCTGCACGAGGCTGCATATTATGGCCAAGACCAGTGTGTCAGGGTTCTTCTTGGGGGTAAGTGCAATTAAAAATTCCATGTATGAACATGTATAGCGATAGGTTAATGTTTAACATTAGTACAGTAATTTTGGGGATTGTTGTCCTTTTTGGTAACACTTTTATTTTACAATCCTATTTCAGCTTGTTGACCTGATATTTACCGAGAAAGTTTGTAGTTGTAACTAGGGCTGTTACAGTGACCTTAATACTGCCACACCGGCGGTCACGAGTCATGATGGCAGTCAAATTCCACATGACAGTTTAGTTACGTAAATTAGGCTTCTCCAAGCGCTGATGCTGCTGATGGTCATTAGTAGCCTACCAAACTTGCTAACTGTCTGGTACTCAGCACTCTATTGTCCCTCTAATCACTCTCACATCATTGCAAATGTAATCAAATATTTAATGCGAGCCCATGAGCTTATGTTTTGCATAATTTCTATAGGCGATGCAATTGCGTGAGAAAACAGAGTGATGGCCTCTATTAAAAAGAGGAGGCCATCACTCTGCTTTCTATAGGCTAGGCTTACTATATTTATTTCTCAACGTTCCTAATATTAAGCACATTGCTTCTCTTTACAACAGGAGTATAGCCTACCTGGCTGGCATGAACATGAACCACAGTAAAAGCGTCCTCCATTCTCTATTTAAGTGCATACAGATGACATGTACTTTTTCCCACTGCCCCTGTTTCGAGACAGATAATGGTCCATTCTAAATCAAAACTAATTTCACATATATTATTTAGTATATGTAAAGACAAGAATAAATCAAGAATAGACAATATTAGCCTATCACATGTGAATGATATATTATCACTTGTGAATGATGCCCAGCTTGTGTGCAATAAGGCAAGAAACACATGCCTTTTTTTGCGACTTTTTCAAATCAAGGTCACACACCTCGTGCATTCTAGGCCATAGGCCTATATGTTTTGATAATGTTTCTATCACAACTAGTGGCCAAATAACTTCTTAAAATTAAGCACATTAATCCACTTTCCAACAGGTGTAAAGCCTAACTGGCATACATACACAGCACATGGAGTTTCACGTGAGTTTTGGGAAGATCCTTTTCACCATAAAAATGCAACTTTATAATAAAAGCATTACATGCATAATCACATTTGCAGTCACTTTCGATAATGGTGTTTTCTAGCTAATGGAACATTTCCACTTATAGCCTACTGCCATGTGCGTAATGCGGCGCTTATAATGTGAAGATATAGTCAAATAGATTATCAACATTTTTAAGCTAAACGTTCTGATCTGTTGTGTCAGCCTCATTGCTTAAACGTTTTTGGGATGCTAGTGGTTGCATTCATTTGGGATCTATTCCATTCCACAACTGTCCCAGACTATGTTTGAAATATTTATTTCTTGCACAGAATAGAATAAGTCGTCTTTTTTACTATGGAGGATGTTAGATTGACATAGGCTAGTGATTTTTTGCTGTTCGTTAGGCCTACTCATCTTGTTGGCTGACAAAAAGTAAATGTGGACAGTTTTTCCAATATCTTCAATATGCACCTCGGAATTGGACGCATGCAGTTGAGTCCCCGGTGTGTCTGTCTTCACTTGTAGCTTGTGAGAAAGACCTGATCACATGATGGAGAGCCATTTCAGTGAGAGAATTCCAAGATGGCTTAGCAGTTCAGACGTCATTTCTGTTTCGTATTGTCGTGTCCTGTATATATATATATTTACACCTTTCTTCGCATATCTTTTATATATTTTATTATCCAAGAACTCAACTACAAAAGCTTTCCTGCAAAAGCTTTCCTGCAACCCGCTTCACCAATTACAAAAAAGTATTATTTACCTCAAATCTGAAAATCCACCGTCGAAGCTAGCCAGGGGCTAATTCAGAAGCTAGCCAGAAAGCTAACCAGAAGCTATCCGATAGCTAGCCAGAAGCTAATCTGTAGCTGCCCAGAAATTAGCCGGTTTGCTGGCTAGCGTTGGTGTTTCAGCTGCCCACGTTTTGTGGTCATCAGCTATTCCTTTAGCTCGATAATCTACCGGCACTTTTGTGCAACGCGACTCGGACCGGAGCATTCCGGGACTTTTTTTCTCTCAGTTTCCCCGGATTTCAGCCGCGCAGGCTCGGACATTTGCACCTTGATTTCGCAGCTAGCTAGCTGCAAACCGTGTGACTATTGGCTTACGTCGATCCCGGAGCAAACTCAAATCATTCCGGAGCTAGCCAGCTGAGGAGTTCCATCAGCCATTCCTGGGCTACAGTCACCTATCCGGACCCGTTTTTTTTTTTTTTTTTTTGCTGCCGATACGGAGCCCACCGGGCCTTCACGACTGACTGCCGACGTTATCTGCCCGAGGGAGTTATCAACTGGCACCTCCGTCCCGACGTTACCTGAACGCTCATCTGGGGCCCGCTAACCGTTAGCTGTCTTATCGGCTGCATCTGAATAAGTATATCGGACAATTATTATTATTATATTATTTTATTTTTTCTTGGGTCACTATATCTATTTTGCCAATTTGGATTGATCCCCTCTACCACACGGAACCCCACTAACCTACCGACGGAAACGCACGAGGTATCTACAAATAGACCTCCATCCTATGCTATCTTGCTACGATAGCCATCTACCCGGCCAGCTGTCTGGATCGCCGTGACCCAACCAACCTCTACTCACTGGACCCTTATTGATCACTCGATTAAGCATGCCTCTCCTTAATGTTAAATATGCCTTGTCCATTGCTGTTCTGGTTAGTGTTTATTGGCTTTTTCACTGTAGAGCCTCTAGCCCTGCTCACTATACCATATCCAACCTCTCAGTTCCCCACCCACATATGCGATGACATCACCTGGTTTCAATTATGTTTCTAGAGACAATATCTCTCTCATCATCACTCAATACCTAGGTTTACCTCCACTGTATTCACATCCTACCATACCTTTGTCTGTACATTATTCCTTAAGCTATTTTTATCGCCCCCAGAAACTTCCTTTTACTCTCTGCTCTAGAAGTTCTAGACGACCAATTCTCATAGCTTTTAGCCGTACCCTTATCCTTACCTCCTCTGTTCCTCTGTGATGTAAGGTGAATCCAGGCCCTGCAGTACCTAGCTCCACTCCTTTCCCCAGGCGCTCTCTTTTGATGACTTCTGTAACCGTAATAGCCTTGGCTTCATGCATGTTAACATTAGAAGCCTCCTCCCTAAGTTTGTTTTGTTCACTGCTTTAGCACACTCTGCCAACCCGGATGTTTTAGCCGTGTCTGAATCCTGGCTTAGAAGACACCAAAAATTCTGACATTTTCATCCCCAACTACAAGATTTTCAGACAAGATAGAACGGCAAAGGGGCGGTGTTGCAATCTATTGCAAAGATTGCCTGCAGAGTTCTGTTTTACTATCCAGGTCTGTTCCCAACAATTTGAACTTCTACTTTAAAAATCCACCTCTCTAAAAACAAGTCTCTCACCGTTGCCGCCTGCTATAGACCACCCTCTGCCCCCAGCTGTGCTCGACACTATATGTGAACTGATTGCCCCCATCTATCTTCAGAGCTCGTGCTGCTAGGCGACCTAATTTGACATGCTTAACACCCCAGCACCCTACAATCTAAGCTTGATCCCTCAATCTCACACAAAATTATCAATGAACCTACCAGGTACACCCCAATTCCGTAAACACGGGTACCCTCATAGATATCATCCTAACAAACTTGCCCTCCAAATACACCTCTGCCTGTGTTTTCAACCAAGATCTCAGCGATCACTGCCTCATTGCCTGCATCCGTAATGGGTCAGCGGTCAAACGACCTCCACTCATCACTGTCAAACGCTCCCTGAAACACTTCAGCGAGCAGGCCTTTCTAATCGACCTGGCCGAGGTAATCCTGGAAGGATATTGATCTCATCCCGTCAGTAAGAGGATGCCTGGACATTTAAAAAAAATGCCTTCCTCACCATCTTGAATAAGCATGCCCATTCAAGAAATTTAGAACCGGAACAGATATAGCCCTGGTCTCTCTCCTGACCTGACTGCCCTTAACCAACAGAAAAACATCTTATGGCGTTCTGCATTAGCATCGAACAGCCCCCGTGATATGCAACTTTTCAGGAAGCTAGAAAACAGTATACACAGGCAGTTAGAAAAGCCAAGGCTAGCTTTTTCAAGCAGAAAATTTGCTGTCCTGCAACACAAATTTCAAAAAAGTTCTGGACACTGTAAAGGCCATGGAGAATAAGAACACCTCCTCCCCAGCTTCCAACTGCTCTGAAGATAGGAAACACTGTCACCACCGACAAATTCCACTTAATTGAGAATTTCAATAAGCATTTTTCTACGGGCTGGCCATGCTTTCCACCTGGCTACCCCTACCCCGGACAACAGACTGCCCTCCCCTCTGCTACTCGCCAGCCTTCCCCATTTCTCTTTCTCCCAAATACAGTCAGCTGATGTTCTAAAAGAGCTGCAAAATCTGGACCCTTACAAATCAGCCGGCTAGATAATCTGGACCCTTTCTTTCTAAAACTATCTGCTGAAATTGTTGCCACCCCTATTACTAGGCTTTTCAACCTCTTCTTTCGTGTCGTCTGAGATTCCCAAAGATTGGAAAGCAGCTGCGGTTATCCCCTCTTCAAAGGGGGGACACTCTGTGACCCTAAACAGCTACAGACCTATATATATCCTACCCTGCCTTTCTAAGGTCTTCGAAAGCCACAGTCAACAACAGATTACCGACCGATTTCGAATCCCACCATACCTTCTCCGCTATGCAATCTGGTTTCAGAGCTGGTCATGGGTGCACCTCAGCCACGCTCAAGTCATAAACGATATCTTAACCGCCATCGATAGGAAACAATACTGTGCAGCCGTATTCATTGACCTGGCCAAGGCTGTTTGACTCTGATCAATCACCACATCCTCATCGGCAGACTCGACAGCCTTGGTTTCTCTAAATGATTGCCTCGCCTGGTTCACCAACTACTTTTCTGATCGAGTTCAGTGTGTCAAATCGGAGGGTCTGTTGTCCGGGGCCTCTGGCAGTCTCCAGTGGGGTGCCACAGGGTTCAAATTCTTGGACCGACTCTCTTCTCTGTGATACATCAATGATGTCGCTCTTGCCTGCTGGTGATTTCTCTGATCCACCTCTACGCAGACGACACTATTCTGTATACTTCTGGCCCCTTCTTTTGACACTGTGTTAACAACCCTCCAGGCGAGCTTCAATGCCATACAACTCTCCTTCCGTGGCCTCCAATATGCTCTTAAATACAAGTAAAACTAAATGCATGCTCTTCAACCGATCGCTGCCTGCACACTGCCCGCCTGTCCAACATCACTACTCTGGACGGCTCTGACTTGGAATATGTGGACAACTACAAATACCTAGGTGTCTGGTTAGACTGTAAACTCTCCTTCCAGACTCACATCAAACATCTCCAATCCAAAGTTAAATCTAGAATTGGCTTCCTATTCCGCAACAAAGCATCCTTCACTCATGCTGCCAAACATACCCTTGTAAAAACTGACCATCCTACCAATCCTCGACTTCGGTCATGTCATTTACAAAATAGCCTCCAAAACCCTACTCAATAAATTGGATGCAGTCTGCAGTGCCATCCGTTTTGTCACCAAAGCCCCATATACTACCCACCACTGCGACCTGTACCACTCTCGTTGGCTGGCCCTCGCTTCATACTCGTCGCCAAACCCCACTGGTTCCAGGTCATCTACAAGACCCTGCTAGGTAAAGTCCCCCCTTATCTCAGCTCGCTGGTCACCATAGCAACACCTACCTGTAGCACGCGCTCCAGCAGGTTTATCTCTCTGGTCACCCCCAAAACCAATTCTTCCTTTGCCGCCTCTCCTTCCAGTTCTCTGCTGCCAATGACTGGAACGAACTACAAAAATCTCTGAAAACTGAAACACTTATCATCGCTCTCTTTGGTGGGG
>NC_036854.1:5305354-5352635 GCF_002910315.2 Salvelinus sp. IW2-2015 | reverse complement strand
CTTAAGGTACCACCCCAATTCCGTAAACACGGGTACCCTCATAGATATCATCCTAAAAACTTGCCCTCCAAATACACCTCTGCCTGTTTTTCAACCAAGATCTCAGCGATCACTGCCTCATTGCCTGCATCCGTAAGAGGTCAGCCTCAAACGACCTCCACTCATCACTGTCAAACGCTCCCTGAAACACTTCAGCGAGCAGGCCTTTCTAATCGACCTGGCCGAGGTAATCCTGGAAGGATATTGATCTCATCCCGTCAGTAGAGGATGCCTGGACATTTAAAAAAAATTGCCTTCCTCACCATCTTGAATAAGCATGCCCATTCAAGAAATTTAGAACCAGGAACAGATATACCCCTTGGTTCTCTCCTGACCTGACTGCTTAACCAACAGAAAAACACTCTATGGCGTTCTGCATTAGCATCGAACAGCCCCCGTGATATGCAACTTTTCAGGAAGCTAGACAACCAGTATACACAGGCAGTTAGAAAAGCCAAGGCTAGCTTTTTCAAGCAGAAAATTTGCTTCCTGCAACACAAATTCAAAAAAGTTCTGGACACTGTAAAGTCCATGGAGAATAAGAACACCTCCTCCCCAGCTTCCAACTGCTCTGAAGATAGGAAACACTGTCACCACCGACAAATCCACTATAATTGAGAATTTCAATAAGCATTTTTCTACGGCGGCCATGCTTTCCACCTGGCTACCCCTACCCCGGACAACAGACTGCCCTCCCCTCTGCTACTCGCCCAGCCTTCCCCATTTCTCTTTCTCCCAAATACAGTCAGCTGATGTTCAAAAGAGCTGCAAAATCTGGACCCTTACAAATCAGCCGGCTAGATAATCTGGACCCCTTTCTTTCTAAAACTATCTGCTGAAATTGTTGCCACCCTATTGACTAGGCTTTTCAACCTCTTCTTTCGTGTCGTCTGAGATTCCCAAAGATTGGAAAGCAGCTGCGGTTATCCCCTCTTCAAAGGGGGGGACACTCGTGACCCTAACAGCTACGACCTATATATATCCTACCCTGCCTTTCTAAGGTCTTCGAAAGCCAAGTCAACAAACAGATTACACGACCATTTCGAATCCCACCATACCTTCTCCGCTATGCAATCTGGTTTCAGAGCTGGTCATGGGTGCACCTCAGCCACGCTCAAGTCATAAACGATATCTTAACCGCCATCGATAGGAAACAATACTGTGCAGCCGTATTCATTGACCTGGCCAAGGCTTTTGACTCTGATCAATCACCACATTCCTCATCGGCAGACTCGACAGCTTGGTTTCTCTAATGATTGCCTCGCCTGGTTCACCAACTACTTCTCTGATCGAGTGTTCAGTGTGTCAATCGGAGGGTCTGTTGTCCGGGCCTCTTGCAGTCTCCATGGGTGCCACAGGGTTCAATTCTTGGACCGACTCTCTTCTCGTGTATACATCAATGATGTCGCTCTTGCTGCTGGTGATTCTCTGATCCACCTCTACGCAGACGACACTATCTGTATACTTCTGGCCCCTTCTTTTGACACTGTGTTAACAACCCTCCAGGCGAGCTTCAATGCCATACAACTCTCCTTCCGTGGCCCCAATTGCCTTAAATACAAGTTAAAACTAAATGCATGCTCTTCAACCGATCGCTGCCTGCACCTGCCCGCCTGTCCAACATCACTACTCTGGACGGCTCTGACTTGGAATATGTGACAACTACAAATACCTAGGTGTCTGGTTAGACTGTAAACTCTCCTTCCAGACTCACATCAAACATCTCCAATCCAAAGTTAAATCTAGAATTGGCTTCCTATTCCGCAACAAAGCATCCTTCACTCATGCTGCCAAACATACCCTTGTAAAAACTGACCATCCTACCAATCCTCGACTTCGGTCATGTCATTTACAAAATAGCCTCCAAAACCCTACTCAATAAATTGGATGCATCTGCAGTGCCATCCGTTTTGTCACCAAAGCCCCATATACTACCCACCACTGCGACCTGTACACTCTCGTTGGCTGGCCCTCGCTTCATACTCGTCGCCAAAACCCATGGTTCCAGGTCATCTACAAGACCCTGCTAGGTAAAGTCCCCCCTTATCTCAGCTCGCTGGTCACCATAGCAACACCTACCTGTAGCACGCGCTCCAGCAGGTTTATCTCTCTGGTCACCCCCAAAACCAATTCTTCCTTTGGCCGCCTCTCCTTCCAGTTCTCTGCTGCCAATGACTGGAACGAACTACAAAAATCTCTGAAAACTGGAAACACTTATCTCCCTCACTAGCTTTAAGCACCAGCTGTCAGAGCAGCTCTAGATTACTGCACCTGTACATAGCCCATCTATAATTTAGCCCAAACAACTACCTCTTTACCTACTGTATTTATTTATTTATTTTGCTCCTTGCACCCCATTATTTCTGTCTCTACTTTGCGCTTCTTCCACTGCAAACCAACCATTCCAGTGTTTTTAGTTTTATTTACTTGCTGTGTTGTATTTACTTCGCCACCATGGCCTTTTTATTTTTATTTATACATATATTTGTTTGCCTTCACCTCCCTTATCTCACCTCACTTGCTCACATTGTATATAGACTTATTTTTTTTCACCGTATCATTGACTATATGTTTGTTTTACTCCATGTGTAACTATGTGTTGTTGTATGTGTCGAACTGCTTTGCTTTATCTTGGCCAGGTCGCAATTGTAAATGAGAACGTGTTCTCAATTTGCCTACCTGGTTAAATAAAGGTTAAATAAATAAATAAATAAAAAAGAGGTGCTTTGGAGCATGTAGCCGGGAAAAGGGAATTATAATTATTAGATTCAGCCCAAGGGCACAATGGCCCCTGGCCGCAAAAAGCACAGATTTTTTTAAGGGGCATTGCGGCCACACACAGGGGATGGCATTATTAAGTGCTTGTCAAATTGTGAATGAGCGACTGATGAAGTGTGTACAGTCTGCACAAAAAAACAAAGCAGAGCTCATGCCTTTCATGCAACTTTTTTCAAATAGTCATTAGTCTCATCATGCAGCCTTAGAATGTATTAAAACTCAAAACGTATAGCCCAACGTTTGTATCACAACTAAAGTTACATAAATAACTCTAAATTAAGCATACACTGTAGGAGCACCTGTTTCTTTGTTAACCGCTCAACACAGAATAGATGCATGTGTGCACTCCCTCAAATCATTTGGAGAAAATATCCTTTCTATTTTATTCAGCTTTGATCAATTGTATTCTTAATAATAATACTAATACTATAAAATAATATGAAACAATGCCACGGAATTCTATGTAAATCTTGTCTGCTAAATGAACTAGTGTCGCCCACAGCCATTTGGCATAGCCAGATCAGGACCTAACATAATGACAACTCAGAGTATGCTATTATTTTCTTCTGAAATAGACTACATTTTCTTCTTCTCATGTTTCTTTAGATCTGTCTATAATAAATAATGGATTTGTTGTGATGGTGTAGCCTATATTACATTGATTTATTAGACTTTCAAATGTAGATGTTCCAAAGGTCTGCATCAGTGGCTTGAAGGCAATTTATATTTTCTCGGCTCACGTCAAAGAATTTAACGATTGAGCACAATAGCAGTCCATACCAAATGGAACACCCCTTTTACCACATAATTACCAAGTATTTTACCATTTTACCAATTAAAACCCAGCTAAGTAGCAGACTAAAATACAGTATAAAATAAAGTATAGCCTAGTCTAATTTTTATCTCATGTGTTCTTCTTTTCACCCTTCAAGCTCTACCTAGTATGATTAACAAGTGTGACCTGAAAGGCCAGACTGCTCTCATCTTGGCGGTGTACAGGGAAAAGGTGGCCTGTGTAGAGATGCTTCTGGAGAAGGGGGCTGACCCAGACCTCGCCAACAAGGACAGAGAGACCCCACTCTACAAAGGTAACACATTTGCCTTAGAGACCTACTAAGACCTAGATTATATGCCTATCACTTTGTAATTATCCTTTTATTTTAGGCGTACTAAGTCATAGGCTACTTGACTGATAATAAAATTATGTGTTGGGCAGCAAGATCAGCACACTGTGAGAAAAAACTGAATGAAAAACTTGCCCTTCATGGGTTTGAAAGAAAATGACTGGTACAAGAATTCCTCCAGCCGAAGCCTACACCGATCTAATGCTTTAGCATTTGTGGGGAATACTAGTGAACAAGTGCACACTTCATGAGAAAGGAAAGGTATATGGGGGGACAGGGATGGCTTGATATGAGAAATACAGCTACACTCAAAATCTGCCATTACAGAATGTCTCTTCCAATACCATTCTAAGCTGTCTTACATACACTGGGAATACCCCCAAACCCTTGTTTAGGAAACACTGTCTTCCATGACTAACAAAGTCTGGGATTTCTTCCATTTAACTTGATCTTTGACTGTATTCCACAGCTTGTGAAAGTGGTAATGCTGAGATTGTGGTCATGCTTCTGAATCACGGTGCTGTGGTGAACAAACACTGCATTCAGGGCTGTACAGCTCTCCAGGAGGCTGTGAGCCGCAACAACGTGGAGATCTGTGAGATCTTGGTCCAGGCCGGGGCGAAGCTCAGCCCAACCAACATGTACGGTATCGCGCCCCTCTTTACTGCAGCCCAGAGTGGACACGAGGAAACACTTCGATTTCTCATTAAACACGGTATGTCTTTCCCCTGGGAAAATGGGTGAACTCTGTAGGCCAGCGGTCACCAACCTTTTCTGAGTCAAGATTACTTTCGCAGTCAATAAGCAAGCATAGAGCTACCACTCAGATTTTTTTTAATGGCTTAAAAAATGTAACATTAACCTAATAAAAACAGATATTCTGTAAGATTGAGGTTTGTGGAGTAGGCCTAATATATGATCACAGCATATTAGCTACAACATGCTTGGCCTGCCAATATTGTTCTTCTCAGACCATATTATATTTCAAACTTACGAGGCACAACTGAGCATGAATTGAAATAATTTGCAAATAAGTACCTTTTTTATTTTACTGGACTGATGGTATCTGCTTCTGATGGTAATGGTGCTTTCAAGACAACTGGGAACTCGGAAAAAAACAAGGTCAAATCATTACGTCAGTGATCAGAGGTCTAGAAAGATGCTAGAGTTTCCGACTTGGAATTCCAAGTTGGATGACCGTTCAAAACGACTTTTCACAGTCGGATCTCGTTTTTTCCTGATATCCCAGTTGTCTTGAACGCACTGAAGACAGAAGTCAGAGATTTCCCAGTTCCCAGTTGTTTTGAACACGGCATTAGTATCAACGAAGGGAGGGAGAGAGCAGCAGAGAGTCTAACTCTCACTGTCCCTGCTCTCTCCTTCCTTTCTTCTGGTGAGACTGACCAGAAAGAGAGGACACCATCTTCTACCAGATAGCAAAACTCGAGTCGCACCGCATCTGCCTCATGCACAAATTCATGTTATTCCTATGACCAGAAAAAGTTAAATATTCCTTGATATTAAAAGAGACATGACGATCTGCTAATAATGGGAGCACTTTGCTTATCCGGTGCGCAGGGCTTCTGAATCAAGTACACCTACCACCAACAGCAAGAAAAAAAAGGGAGCACAAGTCTTTATCACAGCCTTTATCGTTGAGTTTTTTACAGACATGTTTGGTGATCGACTAGGAATGCCTTGATGAACGGCCAAAGGGCGCAGATCACATAAAACGGTCATGGAGCTCTTACTATGGATCGTTTGTTGACTTTTCTAACTGTCAGTTGCGCTGAATATGTTCTAGGTGCTGACATCAACAGTGAGGCAAGTGATGGGGCCACCGCTCTGTATGAAGCGGCTAAGAATGGCCATGAGGACATTGTGGAGCTTCTTCTTTCTCAGGATGCTGATGCCAACAAAGCGGGCAATAAAGGACTTCTGCCACTACATATTGCTGCCCAACGAGGAGCTGATGGGTAACTGCAATTAGCTTACAATACCTTGATACATGGGAATACTACAAATATCAATGCACAGCACCCTTAAAGCAGAACTGAACTCTAGAACTAACTTCTCTTGTCGAAAACAGCATATGTAGCATCACAACTAGTCAGAAACATTTATTCTAGTCATAAAGTCAGTATCGTCCAAAACAGAGTTTTGTGTACAAGAGTTTTCCATGACTTACATGAAGGTTGGCTTTTGATTTCTACAATGCCCACTAACACGGGATAAACATCGGCGGCGTTTGAGGTCTATCCAGAGACCGACCTGCCCAGCAGCACAGCTGTTTGGATTTGTTTACATAAGCAGTGGTGGAAAAAGTATCCAATTACCATACTTGAGTAATAGTAAAGATACCTTAATAGAAAATGCCTCAAGTAAAAGTGAAAGTCACAAGGTAAAAAACTACTTGAGTAAAAGTCTAAAAGTATTTGGTGTTAAATATACTTAAGTATAAAAAGTAAATATAATTGCTAAAATGTGACTTGTTTCAGGAAACTAGGTGTACTTCCCAGAAGTGCCATTTGAACTCAAATTAGCTTAAAATAGCGAGCGATGTTATTTCTTTGTTATTAGATTCGTTGTTGGACTAAAAACACTGTAAACTCATCAGGAATTCAAATCAATAGAGATACATAATGGTGTCTCAATTTAATCAAGCTTTGAAATGATAACATTATTGTAAAATGTTATCTGTTTGTGCTTACTTGCGGTCAATTTGCAGTGTACAAGTTATTATAATTATGTTCCAGCCCCTGACCATCTGCACAGAACAGACTTTTTAAATCACCCAGCAGTGCCATTTGCAGAAGGGGACATAACTTGGGAGGGGGACTGGGTGTCCTCCCATTTTTTCAGGCATCTAAAGCACATTTCCTGCATTTCTACACAATGGCCCTTTTAGCCGTCTCTATTTAGAACAACAAAAATAAGCAAAAATGCCCACAGTCATTAAGCTAGGTAAGATATTATTAAATGTTTAAGTGATTGATAAGACTGAACTAAGACTGAATCCATGATAATTCAATAATCAATATTGTGTTGCACCTTTAACCAATAGCCCAACAAATGAACAACTCTTACAAATAAAGTACAAAAACAACTTTTGATTGTCTTTAAGACATCCTCTATATCAAATTTCAGCCAGACAGCCCAGCCAGCCAGAGCTAACTGCACACGGGACCCCCACCAGTCTCGTCAATAACTCAACTCTCCCCAACACAACTTCTAACACACATCAACACACAGAAACAGTACACCCTCCACAGAATTCATATCATAAGCCTAATAGTACTTGCACACAATATAGCTGGGTCACCCCGTCCTGCCCCTAGGGGTCCACGACCCTGTAGCGCCCCAACCCAACACACCCCACTCAGCTTTAGGATCTTAGTAAAACATTCATTAACGGCTTCAGGTGTGTTAGGCCAAGGCCAGAGTGACAACAGTAAGGACTGAGCAGCCCAGCAGCTAGGGATTGTCTAAATATCCCCTGATGTGGGCATGTTTTCAATACAATACAGTATTCCATAAAAGACATCCAGACCCTGTGAAAGTTGCACAGTGTATCCTTAATCTTAAAACAAATCGAATGATGCTGTACATAACTTTACATTTCTTCCATACATTGTGGGAGGAAAATCAACCTTCCAATTAATGGCAATGCATTTATTAGCCACTATTTTATTTATTTATTTAACTAGGAAAGTCAGTTAAGGACAAATTTGTTGAGTTTTGTCATATATTGTCAGTATGTTGTGGTGGATTGGGAGACTAGGGAGGTGGGTGTTAGAGTAGATGAGGGCGAGCCAAGGATGGGGGAGGTATAGATAGAGGGGATAGTGACTGGGACGGACATACAGGTTAGAGAAGATGTTAGGGTTAGAGGGGGTTGGACCTGGAGGAGATACAGCCAGGTAGATCCATGTAGTCAGTCATCATGGCTCATAAATACATAGTTCCCAGTTAGTTAGTTACCTTCCAGCTCGTCATCAGGCCACCAGCCCAGGTCACAGGCTTGACAGGTAAACTCATCCCGGACAATCTCATTGTCCTTACAGGTAGTGCAGATCCAGCAGCAGCTCACCTCGCCCTTCCTGATCACCTGATCACACAGAGGTCAGAGGTCACAGGCTATCAGTCAAAACAGTAACAATACCCAAACCACAACAAATCACAACCCCCACACCACTAACCCCAATCAGATATAAAGACGGGTATTAGTGTCTAATATGGCCTTGATGGTGCAAGTTTAGGCCCTTTGCACCACTAGGAGCTAAAATGAATAAGTCAAGTCAGGTGCATCATTATTATTATTATTTTATTTTTTTACCCTTTATTTAACTAGGCAAGTCAGTTAAGAACAAATTCTTATTTACGATGACGGCCTACCCCGGCCAAAACCTAACCCAGACGACGCTGGGCCAATAGTGTGCCGTACTATGGGACTCAAAATCACAGCCGGTTATGATACAGCCTGGAATTGAACCATGCACTGTAATGACACCTCTAGCACTGAGCTGCAGTACCTTAGACCACTGCGCCACTTGGGAGCCCATATAAAATGCTAGGTTACACAGTTTCTTCTGATAACGGTTTCCAGTATAAACATTTCCAAGAAAACAACAACAGGGACAAGGGAGAATCTGTAGACATGCTGAGATAAAAGTACATACTCTTTGCAAGAATTCAGCCAGCCTTCACAAGACCACAACATATGCAAATATGTCCCCTTTTGAGCTTTACACCTCCAGCAGATTAATACAATTTCTGAGTGCATGATATTCTGTTTCACTAGCATATAGTAGGTTCTATGGATGGTCTTAAACTGCAGTAATTTATGTCTGAGATTATATGAACATGACTGGGCATTCTAACATATCTGTATCGTTTCATCACCAGGTCTTCCTCACGTTTTAGATTTACAATTTTGTGTCAACGGTGAAAAGCCTCTGTCAACCATTGATACAGTTTGGAAATCAACTTTGGAGGTTTGTCAGACTGCCTTAAAATAGCATCTGGCTTGTCCAGTGTTTGCTGGACAGAGAGAATAAAGTGTTGTATCTGCAGAAAATGCACCTCACCTCTGTCACAGACTTGTCTCGCCTGGCTGCCTAACTCTACTGAGACCTCTGTCACAAACTGATGCTCCTAAAAAAATACTTTGGTGTACATTTATACATTATATTATCCAATAATAGAATCAATGGTTCAATAATTGAAATTACCATAATTCCCAGATCCCAGACTGTAGCTTTGAACTTAAGCTGCTGTCCTGTAGCTACTGTAGGTCAATCAATCAATCAAATGTATTTATAAAGCCCTTTTTACATCAGCAGAAGTCACAAACTGCTATACTGAAACCCAGCCTAAAACCCCAAGCAGCAAGCAATGCAGATGTAGAAGCACGGTGGCTAGGAAAAACTCCCTAGAAAGGCAGGATCCTAGGAAGAAACCTAGAGAGGAACCTTGCCGTTCACCTTCGCACCCCTGGGCCAGACTGCACTCTAGAGGCTAGCACTGGAGTAATATGATAAAAAAATGTGGTTCTAGGCAGGATTCTAGCAGCCGTGTTTAGCACTAACTGAAGTTTATTTAGTGCTTTATCCTGGTCACCGGAGACCAAAGCATTGCAGAAGTCTAATCTAGAAGTGACAAAAGCATTGTTTAGCTTTTCTGAATAGTTTTTGGACAAAAAGTTTCTGATTTTACAATGTTAAGAATATGGAAAAAAGTTGTCCTTGAAATATTCTTGATATGTTTGTCAAAAGAGAGATCAGGGTCCAGAGTGATGCCGAGTTCCTTCACAGTTTTATTTGAGACAACTGTACAACCATCAAGATTAATTGTCAGATCCAACAGCAGATCTCTTTGTTTCTTGGGACCTAGAACTAGCATCTCTGTTTTGTCTGAGTTTAAAAGTAAAACCTTTGCCGTCATCCACTTCCTAATGTCTGAAACACAGGCTTTCAGGGTAGGCAATTTAATTGAAATGTACAGCTGTATGTCGTCCACGTAGCAGTGAAAGTTGACATTGTGTTTCTGAATGACATCAACAAGAGGAAAACTATATAGTGAAAACAATAGTGGTCCTAAAACAGAACCTTGAGGAACGGCGAAACTTACAATTGATTTGTCAAAAGACAAACCATCCACAGAGACTAACTGATATCTTTCCAATAGATAAGATCTAAACCAGGCAAGAACATGGTCTAATGCCATTAAAAGGTCAATTACCACCTTCACGAGTGCAGTCTCGGTGCTATGATGTGATCTAAAACAAGACTGAAGCGTTTCGTATACATATATTTGTCTTCAGGAAGGCAGTGAGTTGCGGTGCAACAGATTTTTTTTAAATGTTGAGAGTAATGGGAGATTCGATATAGGCCGATAGATCTTTTACATTTTCCAGGAAAAGGTTTGGCTTTTTCAAGAGAGGCTTTATTACTGCCACTTTTAGAAATGGGGATAAACATACCTGAATTGTCCAATAGAAACTCTTGTTGCAACTGTTGGACTAATGATTACACCCTAGAACGGATGGAGACAAGAATGTGCAAAGTGGTATTGAATGTGTCATTGTCTGTCACCTTGATTACTAAAATTTCTCTTGACCTGTTCACCTACGTTATAAACTTCCATTTATAGGCTCGGTTGTAGCAACATCATGATGGGCATAGGGAAAGTGTGAGTATCCTATAGTAGCCTAAACCTATCGATATTGCATTAAGCTGGTTGAACGGAATATGAATGACAGTCATCCAATATGCTGTAATAGAAATAAGGCCATGCTCATAAAAAAAATATATTGTCCTCCCTCATCTTAAACGGCACTGATCGCCGCTGTACTCTACCTCCTAGTTTCTGTTTCCAACTCCACTGACTCACATGCACCTTTCTCCGCACCTAAACTGAAATGAACAGAAGTTAGAAAGGGACTCTCAACCAATGAAAATGCTACTGTAATCTTTCAGTTCGTAAAGTACACAATGCAAAATGCTAGGTTTAGTCAGAACTGTGACACATATTCTAGACACACCACAACAAAGCTGTGAAGAAATGTTATTTTTCGGAATAGAATGTGTACTGTATGCCTTGTGTCCTGTGACGGTATTTCTTGTGGAGACTTGGATTACTCGGATTCCAATTGGAGAATTCCAGTTGGAGGATTCCGGTTGGAGAATTCCAGTTGGAGGATTCCGGTTGGAGGATTCCTGCTATCAGAAGGGTAGTAACCAGGAAGGGAATTCTCCATCTGGGAATACTCTAACTGTGATTTCTGAAAAATATGGAAACTTTAGGAATGTTTTAAGGGAATGCTTTAACCCGAACACTAATCTTCCACTCTGGGCACCCCCTAATTTCCTCTGTGTGGTTTTCTATTTCAGTATCGTGTCATTGCTGATCAAAGTCACCAGCAAGTACAGAGTGAATCGCAGTGGAGTCAGTCCCCTCCACCTGGCCGCCGAGTGCAACAGGGATGCAGTTGTGGAGGTCCTGATTGAGGCCGGCTACGACGTCAACGCCATGCTGTCAGATGACCGCTCCATGATGTATGAGGACCATCGTAGCACGACTCTCTACTTCGCTGTCGCCAACGGCAACGTGGACGCAGCCACCATGCTTCTAGAAGCCGGCGCCATCCCAAACCTGGACACCTTCAACCCGCTACTGGTAGCATTGAGGCAGGGTAGTATCGAATTGGTCATTTTGCTGGTGGAGCACGGTGCCAATGTCAACGCCAACGTACCCACTCACCCCACCTCGTTCCCGGCCACCCTCATATTTGGTATGAAGTACCTGTCCATGCTGAAGTATCTGATGGACAATGGCTGCGACGCCCTCTCCTGTTTTAGTTGCACTTATGGCAGTGGTCCACACCCACCACATCAGGATACCTCTGAGAGGGATGACTTGCACTACAATACCAATACACTCAGAAACACTGGGGAACCTGTTCAGGTAAACAAAATAACAATTAAATGTTTAGTATGTGCATATGTGTAATATATTTACATACATTCTAAATATAATGCTTGCAAACTACTTCCGGCGCCGAAAAGAGATGGCCGCCTCGCTTCGCGTTCCTTGGAAAATATGCAGTATTTTGTTTTTTTATGTGTTATTTCTTACATCGGTACCCCAGGTAATCTTAGGTTTCATTACATACAGTCGGGAGGAACTACTGAATATACGATTAACGTCAACTCATCATCGTTCCTACCAGGAATATGACTTTCCCGAAACCGGATTCCAAGTGTTTTGCCTTCCACCCAATACAATGGATCTGATCCCAGCCGGCGACCCTGTGCGACGCCGTAAAAGGGGCAAACGAGGCGGTCTCGTGGTCAGGCTTCGGAGACGGGCACATCGCGCTCCACTCCCTAGCATACTACTCGCCAATGTCCAGTCTCTTGACAATAAGGTTGATGAAATCCGAGCACGGGTAGCATTCCAGAGAGACATCAGGGATTGCAACGTGCTCTGCTTCACGGAAACATGGCTAACTCAAGAGACGCTAACGGAGTCGGTGCAGCCAGCTGGTTTCTTCATGCATCGCGCCGACAGAAACAAACATCTTTTGGTAAGAAGAGGGGCGGGGGGGTATGCCTTATGATTAAGAGACGTGGTGTGATCATCATAACAACACACAGGAACTCAAGTCTTCTGTTCACCTGATCTAGAACTCCTCACAATCAAATGTCGACCGCATTATCTACCAAGGGAATTCTCTTCAATCATATACCAGCCGTATATATTCCCCCCCAAGCAGACACATCGATGGCCCTGAACGAACTTTATCTGACTTCTTTGTAAACTGGAACCACACACCCTGAGGCTGCATTCATCGTAGCTGGGGATTTTAACAAGGCTAATCTAAAAACAAAACTCCCTAAATTCTATCAGCATATCGATTGTGCTACCAGGGCTGGAAAAACCCTAGATCATTGTTATACTAATTTCCGCGACGCATATAAGGCTCCCCCGCCCCCCTTTCGGAAAAGCTGACCACGACTCCATTTTGTTGATTCCAGCCTACAAACAGAAACTAAACAACAAGCTCCCGCACTCAGGTCTGTTCAACGCTGGTCCGACCAATCTGAATCAACGCTTCAAGACTGCTTCGATCACGCGGATTGGAATATGTTCCGCATTGCGTCCAACAACAATATTGACGAATATGCTGATTCGGTGAGCGAGTTCATTAGGAAGTGCATTGACGATGTCGTACCCACAGCAACGATTAAAACATTCCCAAACCAGAAACCGTGGATTGACGGCACATTCGCGTGAAACTGAAAGCGGCGAACCACTGCTTTTAACCAGGGCAAGGTGACCGGAAGCATGACCGAATACAAACAGTGTAGCTATTCTCTCCGCAAGGCAATAAACAGGCTAAGTCCCAGTACAGAGACAAAATCGAGTCGCAATTCAACAGCTCAGACACAGAGGTATGTGGCAGGGTCTACAGTCAATCACGGATTACAAAAAGAAAACCAGCCCCGTCGCGGACCAGGATGTCTTGCTCCCAGACAGGCTAAACAACTTTTTTGCCGCTTTGAGGACAATACAGTGCCACTGACACGGCCCCCTACCAAAACCTGCGGGCTCTCCTTCACTGCAGCCGAGGTGAGTAAAACATTTAAACGTGTTAACCCTCGCAAGGCTGCAGGCCCAGACGGCATTCCCAGCCGCGTCCTCAGAGCATGCGCAGACCAGCTGGCTGGTGTGTTTACGGACATATTCAATCAATCCTTATCCCAGTCTGCTGTTCCCACATGCTTCAAGAGGGCCACCATTGTTCCTGTTCCCAAAGAAAGCTAAGGTAACTGAGCTAAACGACTACCGCCCCGTAGCACTCATTTCCGTCATCATGAAGTGCTTTGAGAGACTAGTCAAGGACCATATCACCTCCACCCTACCGGACACCCTAGACCCACTCCAATTTGCTTACCGACCCAATAGGTCCACAGACGACGCAATCGCAACCACACTGCACACTGCCCTAACCCATCTGGACAAGAGGAATACCCATGTGAGAATGCTGTTCATCGATTACAGCTCAGCATTTAACACCATAGTACCCTCCAAACTCGTCATCAAGCTCGAGACCCTGGGTCTCGACCCCGCCCTGTGCAACTGGGTCCTGGACTTCCTGACGGGCCGCCCCCAGGTGGTGAGGGTAGGTAACAACATCTCCACCCCGCTGATCCTCAACACTGGGGCCCCACAAGGGTGCGTTCTGAGCCCTCTCCTGTACTCCCTGTTCACCCACGACTGCGTGGCCATGCACGCCTCCAACTCAATCATCAAGTTTGCGGATGACACTACAGTGGTAGGCTTGATTACCAACAACGACGAGACGGCCTACAGGGAGGAGGTGAGGGCCCTCGGAGTGTGGTCAGGAAAATAACCTCACACTCAACGTCAACAAAACAAAGGAGATGATTGTGGACTTCAGGAAACAGCAGAGGGAGCACCCCCCTATCCACATCGACGGGTCAGTAGTGGAGAAGGTGGAAAGTTTTAAGTTCCTCGGTGTACACATCAGGACAAACTGAATTGGTCCACCCACACAGACAGCGTTGTGAAGAAGGCGCAGCAGCGCCTCTTCAACCTCAGGAGGCTGAAGAAATTCGGCTTGTCACCAAAAGCACTCACAAACTTCTACAGATGCACAATCGAGAGCATCCTGTCGGGCTGTATCACCGCCTGGTACGGCAACTGCTCCGCCCACAACCGTAAGGCTCTCCAGAGGGTAGTGAGGTCTGCAGAACGCATCACCGGGGGCAAACTACCTGCCCTCCAGGACACCTACACCACCCGATGTCACAGGAAGGCCATAAAGATCATCAAGGACAACAACCACCCAAGCCACTGCCTGTTCACCCCGCTATCATCCAGAAGGCGAGGTCAGTACAGGTGCATCAAAGCAGGGACCGAGAGACTGAAAAACAGCTTCTATCTCAAGGCCATCAGACTGTTAAACAGCCACCACTAACATTTAGCGGCCGCTGCCAACATACTGACTCAACTCCAGCCACTTTAAAAATGGGAATTGATGGAAATTATGTAAAATGTACCACTAGCCACTTTAAACAATGCCACTTAATATAATGTTTACATACCCTACATTACCATCTCATATGTATATACTGTACTCTATATCATCTACTGCATCTTGCCATCTTTATGTAATACATGTACCACTAGCCACTTTAAACTATGCCACTTTATGTTTACATACCCTACAGTACTCATCTCATATGTATATACCGTACTCTATACATCTACTGCATCTTGCCTGCGTTCTGTACCACCACTCATTCATATATCTTTATGTACATATTCTTTATCCCTTTACACTTGTGTGTGTGTGTAAGGTAGTAGTGTGGAATTGTTAGGTTAGATTACTGTTGGTTATTACTGCATTGTCGGAACTAGAAGCACAAGCATTTCGCTACACTCGCATTAACATCTGCTAACCATGTGTATGTGACTAATAAATTTTGATTTGATTTGATTTGATTTAATGCCAATTAAGAATAAGGGGGATTATTAGGTGGCCAAAATGGACATTTAGCCAGGACACCAGCTTTAACACCCCTACTCTTGCAATAAGGGGGATTTTTAATGACCACAGTGAGTCAGGTCACCCGTTTAACATCCCATCCGAAAGACAGCACTCTGAGCAGGGAAATGGCCCATTCACTGCCCTGGGATTCGATCTTAAGACCGGAGGCCAGAGTGCTCCCTACTGGTCCTACAACACCACTTCCAGCAGCATCTGGTCTCCCATCTAGGACCAACCCTGCTTAGCTTCAGAGGTAAGCCAGCAGTGGGATGCAGGGTGGTATGCTGTCGGCAACAGTTGTAAGTACTATGTAACAATGGCAAGAAAGTGTATCCAAACGCGCTTTAGCCCAGCTTGATCAAAAAAGGTAATCAGTTCCTAGACTGAGGGACTTGAAAATCCCCAAAACATTCCTTACCCCAGGACACTTCACCGGGTTGAAATATAGAAAAAGGAGCACTCTCTTTCATAATATGTATTGTCAATAAATTATCGGATCTATGCAGAAACAGATCAATTTAATTTCCCCCTTTATAGTCACTCATTGAAGTGTCCTGTGGTAAGGAATGTTTTTTTGATTTACTATGTAATAATGTTTACCTACACTGTAAACGTCTATAATTGTTAAGCTGTCATGTTAGCACATAGGTATTTGGGACACTTCTTGTAAAGTAGAGACTAAAAAATACAATATACCATAGCCTACCATTGCTTTTTGTGTTTCCATCATTAGTTCTGTGAGGTAATCTTTACTCGCTGGGCAGGACCCATCATAGATGTACTCCTGAATTACGTTGGCCATGTGAAACTCTGCTCCAGACTTACTGAGCACCTAGATAGCTTGGAGGACTGGGAAGTCATCAAGGAGAAAGCAAGTGAGTGTCATGTACACATACTGTACATACACACAGACACACCTACACATACTACACAACATAAGGTAGCATTTTGGTATAGCAGGACTGTATGCTTGGCTAATAAGCAGGGTTCATACCAGCCTGTTACAGTGGTGCCTTGACCTGGATCCCAGAGCTAATCTCTAGCTAGCAGCTGCTGGCAGGCTCATAAGGGACCGAGTGGCACTGTGGTCTAAGCACTGTATCGCAGTGCTAGAGGTGTCACTAGAGACCTGGGTTTGATTGATTAAAAATAATTTTCCCACTGTGAAGTGTCAGGTAGCTACTGGATTTCTGTGGCTTTACAGCGCCCGCCACCAATTATGCTTTTGGTTTGGCCCGGTACTCAGAGGGGGAAAAAAGTTGAGCAAGGCTTGTAAGAAGAACAGAGAAACGTGCAATATCTCCTCTCTTTCTCTCTTTCTCTCTTTCATCTCTCTCTTCTTAGCAAACCCTCAAAACTGTGAGCTAACTTATAACAAATCAATTAGTACAGTCACATTTTATGGTAAATTCATAAGCATGAAAAATTATTATATTGAAAATTATATTTTGTCAAATGGGGAAAGTTTCTATTGTGAAGTGATGCGCATCTCACATGTGAATGCTAGTTTTCAAAACAAGTGGTAGTTGGTAACGGTTATATTGGGATCAATTTTGAGAGCTCACTGACCACTGTGGAAATATTGTCAACCTTTAAATAATTATCTGAACCTCAGGCAGTAGGCTCAAGCAAGCCTGTTTCTCTCAGTGCAGCTTGCCCTGCATGTCTCTCAGACTCTGGCCAGCAGCGAAAGCCTATCCTCCTTATTAATGTTCAAAAAAACAATGTGAAGGCCAAAATTCGGGGGGGATAGCACTAATCATGTTTATGCAACCTAATAATCATCCTTACAATACTTCTAGAACCAACTTAACTAAAGTTTGGGAAGCACTGATCTGGCTAAATGCACAAATGCCAGTATGCTGCAGCCAGCCTGCATGCTGCATCAGTTAGGCTACAGGTTATTTAGCTCATTGCTAAATAACACACCAGCCTGATAATATGGACCAGTATGTTGTTAGCCTAATTTCTGGAGGGGGAAAATATATTTTAGACGATGAAAAGTGTGGTGAAGGGTACACAAACAGAATAATGGGTTATGACATGTAAATGTAGTTAAAGCAGGGGTTTGATGGTGACTTTCTGAATTATATTAGTTAGACCAAGAGTTTAAAGTAATACAGAAATGATTGGTATTTCAGTTGTGATTGTCTAAATTATCAGAAAAGTTTTGTATGTATTTTCCCTTAAAAATTAACCAGAAACCACCATTTCACAGCTATTTCTTTTTTTCTTCTTTTTTGGGGGGGTAGAATGCCCCCAAACCCCCTACAAGGGTGTCAAACCCCGAATCCATTGACCCTGAACCCCCCCAATATTCAACACAAAGTTATGCCCTTGGCTACTGGGGTTACTGATGTGATGAGGGGGAATTCATGCATGCACACACGACACTGCCCAAACAGCCACTTATTTGGAATGACTTGTGCACATGTTATGTACTTTCTATATACAAGCATACTGTATCTGTATCTGTATACAGTATTACTGTATCTGTTGCCATTGTCTTCCAGCGCAATCACGTCCACTGATGCAGCTGTGCAGGCAGAAGATTCGCCAGCAGGTTGGAATCCACAGACTGAGGTGCATCAAAAAACTGCCCCTCCCACCACGACTAATCAAGTACCTCAACCACGAAGAGCGCAACCAAGAAAATGTTTTGTGAATAATAGTGTGTGACATTATAGTCAAAGTAAGAGATGATGAGGGACTACAGCACAAAATCTCTTGACATAATCAGTGTTTTTGGTGTGAATCCTTTTACTCAAATTTGAGCAGTAATATAGAGCAGTGCTTACCAACATGGGGTACTGCAAGTGGTCCTCAATTTATTTTATTATTATTATTATTATTATTTTATATTTTTCTTCCAAACATAATACCAGTATAGTATATGGTATTATAAGCAATTGTACATTACTTTTTACAATGCAAGTTGTGTTTCCCCTTAAATGACAGATTTGGACACCGATAAACACCTAAATTGGAACAGAGTGGCTGTACAGTAACATGCTATACATTACACTTCATTACTTTACTTCTAATGGTTTGTGACACCTGGGACCATCATGTGACAAAAACCTCCAGGGGACCATGACACAATGTCCCAAGAACATCCTAAAAACCTCCTTGGGGACGACAGGAGGCTGCTGAGAGGGGAACGGCTCATAATAATGGCTGGAACGGAGCAAATGGAATGGAAATAGACACCTGGAAATCCATTCTCTCCAAGTGCCACCAACCTCCTGTGTTGGGGATGTCCCCGGGACAAACCGGGAACTAGACAAAACCTCCAGGAGACCATGACACAACATCCTGACCACTTTAGGCATCCGTTTCATGATGTTCCGGGGACATCCCTTATATTTGCTACCATGGTTATGCATATGCTTCCCATATTTATTCTGAAAAAAAACAAAAACAATTTAGCGCTCTCCATATAGGCCAATTCCCACCAGAGTAAGGCCTTTACAAACATACAGTGGGGCAAAAAAGTATTTAGTCAGCCACCAATTGTGCAAGTTCTCCCACTTAAAAAGATGAGAGAGGCCTGTAATTTTCATCATAGGTACACTTCAACTATGACAGACAAAATGAGAAAAAAAAATCCAGAAAATCACATTGTAGGATTTTTAATGAATTTATTTGAAAATTATGGTTAAGGTTAAGGTTAGGGTTAAGGTCATGTTTACGGGTTAAGGTTAAGATTAGGGTTAAGATCATGTTTACGGGTTAAGGTTAAGGTTAGGGTTAAGGTCATGTTTACGGGTTAAGGTTAGGGTTAAGGGTCATGTTACGGGTTAAGGTTAAGATTAGGGTTAGTTTTAGGGAAAATATAATTTTGAACGGTTGTAAATTGTGTGTGTGTGTGTGTGTGTGGTGTGTGTGTGTGTGTGTGTGTGTGTGTGTGTGTGTGTGTGGTGTGTTGTGTGTGTGTGTGTGTGTGTGTGTGTGTGTGTGTGTGTGTGTGTGTGTGTGTGTGTGTGTGTGTGTGTGTACTTGCACTTCACTTCTGACAAACTCCTCATGAGGGTGCCAAATGACTTCACAGGGGATTGCTCCATGGATAAAGTTCTGTTGACACATTCATCCCTCTTGCCCTCTAGCATTGGACGAAACTACTACAGTAGTTACATATAGGCTATAGCATGGCTATACCACATAACCAAATGCTGTGCATTATTCATGCAATGTACAGTCCATAACATGATGGCCCATATTTTTCCACATATAATAATCTACATTGTGGGTTATGTTTTATCTTGGATTGTTGTCAAATTTTGATTGTGATTATATATTGGATTGTGAATAGTCACAAACATCCATATGGTAGAGGCAGCCATTTTAGTCTTGAAACAGGTCTTAAAACCCCTCTAGAGTCAATGTCTGCGCTCCCGAGGGAATCTCATTAGCTAGAGTGGTGTTTGTCAGACCACGAGACATCCTGAAAATCGGTCTTCTCACATAATCGTCTGTAGCGTCTGAACGGTTTCGCCTAGAAACGAACCCCTCTATGGAAAGATGAGACTCCCACGAACACGATGGAGTATTCCATTTTTCTCTACAAACATCTTGGGACTCGTCAGAAGTCGGTACATGTCTGTAGACAACAAGCTCAGTCTGATGATGCTGTGACACACCGCCCTAGACCATGATAGACCCTCCACCTCCAAATCGATCCCGCTCCAGAGTACAGGCCTCGGTGTAACGTTCATTCCTTTGACGATAAACGCGGAACCGACCATCACCCCTGGTGAGATACAACCATGGCTCGTCAGTGAAGAACACTTTTTGCCAGTCCTGTCTGGTCCAACGACGGTGGGTTTGTGCTCATAGGTGACGTTGTTGCCGGTCATGTCTGGTGAGGACCTGCCTTACATCAGGTTACAAGCCCTCAGTCCAGTCTCTCTCAGCCTATTGCGGACAGTCTGAGCACTGATGGAGGGATTGTGCGTTCCTGGTGTAACTCGGGCAGTTGTTGTTGCCATCCTGTACCTGTCCTGCAGGTGTGATGTTCGGATGTACCGATCCTGTGCAGGTGTTGTTACACGTGGTCTGGGCATCTTTCTTTCGGTGTTTTTCAGAGTCAGTAGAAAGGCCTCTTTATTGTCCTATGTTTTCATAACCGTGACCTTAACTGCCTACCGTCTGTAAGCTGTTAGTGTCTTAACGACCATTCCACAGGTGCATGTTCATTAAATGTTTATGGTTCATTGAACAAGCATGGGAAACAGTGTTTAATCCCTTTATAATGAAGATCTGAAGTTATTTGGATTTTTACGAATTATCGTTGAAAGAGAGGGTCCTGAAAAAGGGACATTTATTTTTTTGCTGAGTTTATATTGTCAGGTGCCATATTAGAATAATTCAGTGTGCAGTGGAGTGAGATTTTTATTGCTTTTCACGGTATTTTTGCAGTGCCATATCAAAATAATTTGCAGTGTGTTACTTTCGCATTACTTTTGCGGTAACCTACCTGGGGGGAGGCTTTATTATGTCGACCCCGTCCGGGAAATCGTGCAGTCTGTTGTGGGAATTGGGGAAACAGGTTCCAAATCCATGTTAACCCATGAAATGAAAATAAAACTTACCCTGAGCCTACTTACCTGTCCTGGTCTTCTGTGTTGGGGTTGTGTGGTGTGTTGGGGTTGTGTGCTGTGTTGGGGTTGTGTGGTGTGTTGGGGTTGTGTGCTGTGCTGGGGTTGTGTGCTGTGTTGGGTGGAGTTAAAAGGGGTTCATGCTAAACTTTGACACCTCTTAAAGTCAAGTAGCATCGGTAGGATTTCTCCAAGCACAATTCTCTTGCACAGGGGGCTATGGATCAGCTAGGGGATGGAGCACAGGGGGCAGCAAGTTCTTTAGTGGCAGGCCCACTACCTCAGTATACTCCTGTAGCAATGCCTTGGTTCATGTGTTCACCCTGGGTTACCAAATATATTGCTGAGAGTAGTGGACTAGTTTTGGGGAGTTGCGGGCACAAATGGAATCCCTAGAACTGGCAGAACAGCAGTAGATTGATTTCATCATGGGGGCGCTAGATGGCAGTGCAAAGAAAAACCATGTTGTTTAGTCAAGTCCAGATGAACTCACCTGCTTCTTTGTGGGCTGCATTACAGGACCAGTTTGGCAGCCTCACCCCAACACCCCCTCTCCGGTCCTGCTTCTTTGACTATAACCAGAGGGGATATTAACCTTTGGGAGACTACCTTCTGCTTACACAGGAGCTATTTAGCCGATGGCTCCAATCAGAACAGGATAGATCTGTCAACGATTAATCAACTCTTCGCAACCAATTTGTTATAGGTCTAAAGGAGGGCCCTCTGAAACAGGAGCTCCAGAAGTATGCGCGGCAACAGCAAGGGATGAAGTCAGACTCTCACGAACATGTAAATGTCAGTTATTTTGCTCTAGGATGCCCACAGGCCTCACAAGACTCATCTGAAGGTCCTCCCAGTACCAGTTGGAAAAATGAATGGGTGTACAGTATATTTGAAGACTGTTTAGTGTAAAAAAATAAGGCGTTAGGCCTCACGAGTGGCGCAGCGGTCTAAGGCACTGCATCGTATGCTGTGCCACAACCAGCTGTGGCCAGCAGTCCCATAGGACAGATCACAATTGGCCCGGCCTTGTCTGGGTTAGGGGAGGGTTTGGCCGGTGGGGCTTTACTTGGCTCATCGCACTCTAGCAACTCCTTGTTTCATGAAATAAAAATATTATTTGTAGCTAGTAGCTTGATAACTCTGGTCCAGTGCGTAGATAGTAGCTAGTTATGTAATTTCACCACCCATGCTGTTGGTGGCAGTAACGCACCATCCTCTCTTGCACCATTCGACATTGTGTCTCAGCTCATATGTCTCACAGCATCTGTGCCTTGAGAAGATATCTGCAGGAACCAGACCCTATTGGAAAGTTCAGATTTTTTAGTAGAATTCACCAAAATGCCTTTTCTATTTTTCAAAGTCTTATTTCGAAAGCTAACACTTCTGGATATTTTTAAATGTGGTCACCCTAGGAGGATCTGGGGTTGGGCAAACCCCCTATAATGGAGCCGTTGCTGGCTAACCTCCTCCACCCCAATCATCGAGCTGGATCCACCACCGGCCATCCCTCCCGGTAAAAATGGAGCTCTAAGGACGTTCTTGGGACGTTGTGTCATGGTCCCTTGGAGGTTTTGTCTGGTTCCTGATTTGTCCCAGGGTTGACACTGAGGCCGTTTTTAGGAACATTTCAGGAAGTTCTTGGGACATTGTGTCATGTTTTTTCAGTGTCAGCTGTAAGCGATGGTATTATCAAGCGGCGGTGTTGTCACCAAAACGAAGACTTTCGTCGAAACAGACGTTCTGGGGAGTTGTTCTTCAGAGTTGTTTGAAGGAGAGGAAGGCTCTACACCACTCTCTCACTTGAGTTTCTTACCTAGTTATTTTCTGATCTCATTTGGCTATTTTGTAGTTTTGGCAAGTACGCATGTGTTTCCCATCCCAGTTCTCTCCTCTCCTTGTAGGTTTTAAAGACGCTCCCCATCCTGTGGCTGCAACCCTTATTTTTCCCCTTTACACCCAATCCATGTGGAATTCCTAGTCTCTGGATGTGTTTGGACCTACCAATCTGTGGTCAATAATGGGGAGTTAATTTCAGGCTATATTGCCCTTTAGTCCCTACACTTTTTGGCCCTGAAGGATTACCCCAGAGAACACTGCTACTCCAGCTGCTCTCTCATCATCTGACTATGTGTTCTCTCGTAGTCTGACAGCATCTGGTCATCGCGGTGGTGGCTCAGGGCTACTCATTTCTCCAAAGATGTTTTATTTCCCCCCTCTCTCACCTGTCTAGCTCCTCATTTGAATTCCATGCAGTCACTGTCACTTGTCCACTCAAGCTTAATATTGTTGGCATCTATCGCCCACCAGGTGCCGCTAGAGAGTTCCTCAATAAGCTTGACACCTTGATAAACACATTTCCAGATGACGGCTCACCACTCATCGTACAGGGTGACTTTAACCTCCTGATGCCTGACTTCAATTAATTTCTTTCCACTCCTTTCCTCTTTTGATCTCACCCTTTCCCAGTCACTTCCCACTCACAAGGCAGGCAATACACCTGACCTCATCTTCACTAGAGGCTGTACACCTACTGATCTCACAGCAGCCTCTCCGTGTCTCTGATCACTACATTGTTTCCATTTCTCTTCATCTCTCCTCCAACCCTACCCACTCAGCCCCTATCCAATGGTAATGCACCGTCGCAATCTTCGCTCTCGCACTCCCGCTACTCTCTCCTCTTCTTTCCAATCCTTTCTTCCATTTGCTAAATCCTTCTCCCTCATGTCTCTGTCTCTAAGACCCTACTCTCCTCCCTTTCCACATCCTTTGACTCTCCCTATCCCCTTTCCTCCCGGCCGGCCCGACCTACCCTTCCCGCTGAGTAACTCACTCTGTGCTAACATAACAGGGCTACGGGCAGCTGAGCAGAAATGGAGGAAAACTAAACTTCCGGAGTACCTATCATCCTTCCACTCCCTCTTCTCTATCTTCTCTTTATCCTTTGCTAAAGCCCCTTTCTAGAACTCTAAATGTCAAGCTTCAGCCTCCAACACTGGGAAACTCTTCTCCATTTTCTCCTCCCTCTTCCCCCTCCCTCCTCCCTCTCTAGGGACGACTTTGCCAACCACTTTGAAAAAAAGGTTGACGACATCCGCTCCTCATTCACTCAGTCTACTGAGTCCACTGGTCCACTAGATCAAGGATGGGCAACTCCAGTGCTTAGGGGCCTGATTGGTGTCACACTTTTCCCCCAGCCCCAGGTAACACCCTTACCTCCAATAATCAACTAATCACGATTTTCAGTTTAGAATGCATTTTGTTTAATCAGCTGTGTTTACTAGGGGAAGGGGAAAAGTGTGACACCACTTCTTCCCCTGAGGACTGAAGAAGCCCATTCCTGCTGTAGATGGAATCCTGTGACTAACGATGTCCGGCCACCCAACAACCTGCCCATTTGACCACCACCCACTGCTCCTTTCTCCATACTATCTCTGGAGACCTACTCCCATTCCTCACTTCTCTCATCAACTCATCCCTGACCACTGGCTGCATCCCCTCTGACTTCAAAATGGCCAGAGTTGCACCCCTCCTCAAGATACCAACAAGACCTAGACAACCAGGTGAGGGGAGTTCCTTACTAATCAGTGACCTTAATTAATCAAGGGAGGAGCAAGAACCTACAGACTCTTGGCGCTCCTTAGAATGAGTTTGACACGTCATAGATCTATTTGCTACCTTCGACACCATGAACCATCGGATCCTCTTCTCCACCTTCTCAGGGTTGGGCGTCTCAGGCTCTGCACCCTCCTGGATTGCATCCTACTTGGCAGGTCACTCCTACCAAGTGGCATGGAGAGGATCTGTGTCTGCATCACATGTTCTCACCACTGGTGTCCCCCAGGGCTCAGTTATAGCCTCTTTCCTCTTTTCTCTTTGCACCAAGTTACTCGGATCTGTCATATCCTCACATTATCTCTTCTATCATTGCTATGCGGATAACACTCAAATACTCTTCTCCTTCCCACCTTCTGACACCCAGGTGGTGAAACCCATCTCTGCGTGCCTAGCAGACATCTCAGCTTAGATGTTGGGCCACCACCTCAAGCTCAACCTCGACAAAACAAAGCTACTCTTTCCGTAGAATACCTGCTCTTTCCATGACATACTGTAGACTGAGCAGGTAAATCCAGATGAAAGCTATGATTCCTTATTCATGTCACCTGTTAAAACCTCTAACGAGTCACAAACCCGGATCCGGGATCCCCCCCATCAAAAAAGCTGACTAGCATAGCCTAGCCTAACGCCACAGGGATATCTATAACATAATTTTCATGAAATCACAAGTCCAATACAGCAAATGAAAGATAAATATCTTGTGAATCCAGCCATCATTTCCGATTTTTAAAATGTTTTACAGCGAAAACACAATATGTATTTCTATTAGCTAACCACAATAGCAAAAGACTCAACCGCATATTTTCACAATTTTTTTACAGCATAGGTAGCTATCACAAAACCGACCAAATAGAGATATAATTAGTCACTAACCAAGAAACAACTTCATCAGATGACAGTATTATAACATGTTATACAATAAATCTATGTTTTGTTCAAAAATGTGCATATTTGAGGTATAAATCATAGTTTTACATTGCAGCTACCATCAAAAAATATCACCAAAGCAGTCAGAATAATTACAGAGAGCAACGTGAATACCTAAATACTCATCATAAAACATTTATGAAAAATACATGGTGTACAGCAAATGAAAGATAAACATCTTGTGAATCCAGCCAATATTTCCGATTTTTTTAAGTGTTTTACAGCGAAAACACAATATAGCATTATATTAGCTTACCACAATAGCCAAACACACAACCGCATTCATTCACCGCAAAGATAGCATTCGCAAAAACCAGCAAAAGATATAAAATTAATCACTAACCTTGACCAACTTCATCAGATGACAGTCATATAACATCATGTTACACAATACATATATGTTTTGTTCGAAAATGTGCATATTTAGAGGTACAAATCTTGGTTTTACATTGTGAATGCGTAGCCAAAATACACAAAATTCTCCGGAGATATTTTGGACAGTCACCTAATCTAATCAAAGAACTCATCATAAACCTTACTAAAAAATACATGTTGGACAGCAAATGAAAGATACACTAGTTCTTAATGCAATCGCCGTGTTAGATTTTTAAAAATAACTTTACCATAACAAACAGCTTACGTTATAGCGAGACAGCGCCCGCAAAAAGGAAGGAAAATAGGACTAAACATTTTCCACAGAAATACGAAATAACATCATAAATGGTTCTTACTTTTGCTGAGCTTCCATCAGAATTTTGTACAAGGAGTCCTTTGTCCAGAATAAATCGTTGTTTGGTTTTAGAATGTCCTCTTCTCCTGTCGAATTAGCAACATTAGCTAGCCATGTGGCGCGAACATGCCCAAATTCTCCTGACACAAAGAAAGGAAAATTCCAAAACTCGCAATAAACGTTGAATAAACTGACACAACTCGGTTGAAAAAAACTACTTTATGATGTTTTTATCACATCTATCAAATAAAATCAGAGCCGGAGACATCCACCGTCTATACCGAACGCTTTTCAGAAGCCAATGCTGATGTCCTTCCCGCGCCTTGGTAGACAAAGGAAATTGTGGTCACGTCATTCCAAGAGCTCTTGTTCGACCTCAGATCAAGCTAGACACCCCATTCCACCTCCCACTGCCTGTTGACATCTAGTGGAAGGCGTATGAAGTGCATGTATATCCATAGATTTCAGGCAATTGAATAGGAAGGTCRTGGAACAGAGCCTCGATTTCAGATTTTTCACTTCCTYTRAGGAAGTTTGCTGCAAAWTGAGTTCTGTTTTACTCACAGATATAATTCAAACGGTTTTAGAAACTTGAGAGTGTTTTCTATCCAATAGTAATAATAATATGCATATTGTACGATCTAGAATAGAGTACGAGGCCGTTTAAATTGGGCACGATTTTTTCCAAAGTGGAAATAGCGCCCCCCTATTGATTAAATCTACTTCAGTCAGTTTAGATGAAGGGGAGGAAACAGGTTAAATAAGGATTTGTAAGCCTTGAGACATTGGATTGTGTGTGCCATTTACAGGGTGAATAGGCAAGACAAAATATGTAAGTGCATTTGAATGAGGTATGGCTCACTGATCTGAGTGTGTCAAGAACTGCAAGAACTGGGTTTTTCACGCTCAACAGTTGTGTATCAATAATGGTCCACCACCCAAAGGACATCCAGCCAATGGCAGGCCAGTGGTCGAATATAGGTAATTGATGAAAAACGACAATGGTGGTAAACTACCTTTTAATGGCGTCAGACCAAGGCTCTGCATCTGTCCTCATGATCCTAGACCTTAGTGCTGCTTTTGACACCATCGATCACCACATTCTTTTGGAGAGATTAGAAACCCTAATTGGTCTACACGGACAAGTTCTTACCTGGTTTAGATCTTATCTGTCATAAAGATATAAGTTTGTCTCTGGATGGTTTGTCCTCTGACAAATATATTGTACATTTCGGCGTTCTTCAAGGTTCCATTTTATGACCACTATTTTTTTCAGTATATATTCTCCCTCTTGGTGATGTCATTCGTAAACACAATGTCAACTTTTACTGCTATGCGGATGACACACAGCTGTACATTTCGATGAAACATGGTAAAGCCCCAAAATTGCCTACCCTGGAAGCCTGTGTTTAGACATAAGGAAGTGGATGGCGGCAAATGTTTAACTTTTCAATTTGGTCAAAACAGAAATGCTAGTTTTAGGTCCCTAGAAACAAAGAGATCTGCTGTTGGATCTGACAATTAATTTTGATGGTTGTACAGTCGTTTAAATAAAACTGTGAAGGACCTCGGCGTTGCTCTGGACCCTCATCTCTCTTTTGTCACGAGAATTATGTTCTCAGTGTTCATAACCCCAATTGAATTGATTACTCAGCCTGAAACACTTTTGACAAACATATCAAGAATATTTCAAGGACAGCATTTTTCCATCTTTGTAACATTGCAAAAAATCTGAAACTGTTCGTCCAAAAATGATGCTGAAAAATGAATCCATGTTTTTGTCACTTCTAGATTAGACTACTGCAATGCTCTACTCTCCGGCTACCGGATAAAGCACTATATAAACTTCAGTTAGTGCCTAACACGGCTGCTAAAATCCTGACTAGAACCAAAACATTTGTTCATATTACTCCAGTGCTAGCCTCTCTACATTGGCTTCCTGTTAAGGCTAGGGTTGATTTCAAGGTTGTACTGCTAACCTACAAAGCTTTATATGGGGTTGCTCCCACCTATCTCTCTGATTTGGTCCTGCCATACTTAGCTACACATACGCTATGGTAACAAGACGCAGGCCTCCTTATTGTCCCTAGAATTTCTAAGCAAACCGCTGGAGGCAGGGCTTTCTCTGGCTTACTAGTGCTCTTCAATGCCGTCCCAGGAGGGGTGTGTCACTTGAGTGGGTTGAGTCACAGATGTGATCTTCCTGTCCGGTTTTGTTCCCCCTCTGGCTCGTGTGTTGGAGGAGATCTTTGTGGGCTGTACGCAGCCTTGTCTCAGGATAGTAAGTTGGGGGTCTGTTTATATCCCTCTGTTGGTGTGGGGGCTGTGCTTTGGCAAAGTGGGTGGGGTTATATCCTGTCTGGGAGTATCGTCGGACGGGGCCACAGCGTCCCTCGACCCGCCCCTATCTGTCTCCAGTATCTATGCTGCAATAGTCTGTGCCGGGGGGCCAGGGTCAGTCTGTTATATCTGGTGTAATTCTCTTGTCTTATCTGTTGTCTGGTGTGAATTTAATTATGCTCCCTCTAATTCCATCTCCCCCCTCCCCTCCTGGAGGACCTGAGCCTTAGGATCGTGCCTCAGGACTACCTGGCCAGATGAGTCCTGGATGTCCCCAGTCCACCTGGTCGTGCTGCTGCTCCAGTTTCAACTGTTCTGCCTGCGGCTAGGGAACCCTGACCTGTTCACCGAACGTGCTACCTTTTCCCGGACCTGCTGTTTTCGACTGTCTCTCTCTCTCTCTACCGCACCTGCTGTCTCGACCTCTGAATGCTCGGCTATGAAAAGTCAACTGACATTTACTCCTGAGGTCCTGACCTATTGCGCCCTCTACAACCACTGATTATTATTTGACCCTGCTGGTCATCTATGAATGTTTGAACATCTTGAAGAAGAATCTGGCCATAGAAAGCTATTTCTAATTATGTTAGAATGCAAAGATAAACCAAAAATATTTTCTCTCTTCTCACTAATGGCAAATGATTGCATCTTTTCAATCAATCACATCAGCAGATGTCACAAAGTGCTTATACACTTATACACTGATGCAATGCAGATGTAGAACCATGGTGGCTAGAAAGAAACATAGAGAGGATATTAAAAGAGTACATATCTATTAAGGCTATATCGTTCTTCAAGATGTTAAAATGTTCATAGATGTCCAACCAAGTCAAATAAAAATCAGTGGTTATGGAAGGTCAACAGGTCAGCACCTCAGGAGAAAATGTCAGAGAGGTGAAGATTAACCTGCTTTATGTTATGAATAAGCGTGTTCATCATACCCTCCCCCATTTTCACCAAATACTAGGCTCCTTGCAATGCAATACTTCAACCACTAGAAACTGTATGTTCTAAAGTTTGCGGGAGGGTAGTTTCGTTTTTATAAATGGCAACTTTTGCGTGAAAACTGGCACACGCATGTTTTCCGCTTCCAGTCTGAGTGTGTGTAACAGTGTGTGTTTGTAGATGGTTGTGAATATCTGTCTATTGTGCTTGAAGCTATTTCACAGCAGCCTTTTCAAAATGCTGGAAGGCACTGAGAATACATTTCCCTAGTTCCAAACTACTTTTCTGAATTCTGCATCAGTTCATCATTCATGCCTGCAATATGGCCCTGGGCTATCTAAGGATACCCTTCAACCTAACCCTTCCTTTGTGCCTAAAGTTAGCAATTCATCCTTGTTTTAAAGTATTTGGCTTTTCACCTCCTTTTTCTCGTCAACGGTTATCCCATTGGATAGTGGAAGGTATTACTCTATATTGACTTATAATAGCAGGTGAGTTCAACCTCCGGAGAGCCTGAGGCATTTGTTTTAGGGTATTTCTGTACAACAGATTTGCAATGCGGCAAGTTGGCATCCCCTCACACGTTTATGAGGTTTTACCGGCTGAACATCATTGTGCCTTCACTGGAACATACGGTACTCAGTGTTGGGGCCTCTGAGGGATAGGCGCAGTTACTATTTTCTCTTTTTATTTTAAAAAGTTCTTACTTTTTAACTCAGAATTTTTGGCAAGGGCTCATGAGTAAGCATTTTATAGTAAAGTCTATACCTGTCGTATTCGGCGCATGTGACATACAATTTGATTGATTTGATTTATAAGCCAGTTACAGCCATTAAAACGTTTTCACTATGTTTCAGTAGTGACACATTTTGTGGGGGGGTATGGAATCCAGGTAAATATTTCAAATATGCAATACAAAGTGTGTGAGCAGTATATACCTGACATATGTTGGAAGACATGTGCTGAAAATGTGAAAAAAAAAATCTAACCCCCAATTTGCACTACAGTACTTCTGTAGAATGACCCATATCAAATGTGATGGAATGCTGTGATGGAATGCTGACAGTTAAACCACCAATGGGAAGCAATATGACTGTGGCTGTAGTGAGTTCATTGTGTGACCTCATGCTGGTTGTTGTGTCTTGGCAGCACAGGAGGTTGGTGGCACTTTAATTGGGGAGAACGGGCTTGTGGTAATGGCTGGAGCGGAATAGGTGGAACGGAATCTGGGATCCATAACTCTATGTTGCTTGACATGTCGTTATTACGCAATTAGAAACCATGCTGATCTTAGCTAGTGGGAAGAGAGAAGTGCTGGTTTTGGTCAAGGCTCATTGAAATACGTATGTTACTATTTGTTACTATCTAATTGGAATCCAATCCCCACAAGTCAGTGTAATCTATAAAAATGATAATTTGGTCCAACCTGTTCAACTGAGAAACATACAGTGCCTTCAGAAAGTATTCCACCTCTTGACATTTTCAAGAAAAAATTGTGTTACAGCCTGAATTTAATGGATTACATTCAGATATTTTGTCACTGGCCTACACACAATACCCCACAATATTAAAGTGGAATTATGTTTTTTTTTATGTTTACAAATTAATAAAAAATGAAAAGCTGAAATGTCTTGAGTCAATAAGTATATAACCCCTTTGTTATTGTTATGCTGGTGAATGAGGACCCAAAAGCGACGTAATAGTAACAGAGTCTTTATTCCAGTATTAAACAAATAATGATTCTCCTGGATATTATCAATGGTAAATCCAAAACAGGAAACTGAAATCCTCTCGTCAATAGAGAGGAACGACTGGAGACGCGACCACAGACTGCAGGTCGCTTCAGGAAGGCACTGGCCGTAGCTGTCATAGACACCTGCTCACACGCAGCATCTGAAGAAGGCAAAGAACACGACAGGGCGGAACAAGGACACAGGAACAGCAAACATCAAACAAGAATCCGACAAGGACAGAAGCGAAAACAGAGGAGAAATAGGGACTCTAATCAGAGGGCAAAATAGGGGACAGGTGTGAAAGAGTAAATGAGGTCGTTTGGAGAATGAGAAACACTGGGAGCAGGAACGGAACGATAGAGAGAGAGAGCGGGAGAGGGAGAGAGGAGGAGGAGAGAGAGAGAGAAGAAAGAGGGAAAGAACCATAAGACCAGCAGAGGGAAGCACAGGGACAAGACATGATCAAAGACAAAAACATGACAGTACCCCCCACTCACCGAGCGCCTCCTGGTGCACTCGAGGAGGAACCCTGGCGGCAACGAAGGAAATCATCAATCAACGAACGGTCCAGCACGTCCCGAGATGGAACCCAACTCCTCTCCTCAGGACCGTAACCCTCCCAATCCACTAAGTACTGGTGACCACGTCCCGAGAACGCATGTCCATGATCTTCCGTACCTTGTAAATAGGAGCGCCCTCGACAAGGACGGGGGGGGGGGAGGGAAGACGAACGGGGGCGCGAAGAAAAGGCTTGACACAAGAGACATGGAAGACAGGTGGACGCGACGAAGATGTTGCGGAAGAAGCAGTCGCACAGCGACAGGATTGACGACCTGAGAGACACGGAACGGACCAATGAACCGCGGAGTCAACTTGCGAGAAGCTGTCGTAAGGGGAAGGTTACGAGTGGAAAGCCACACTCTCTGACCGCGACAATACCTAGGACTCTTAATCCTACGTTTATTGGCGGCTCTCACAGTCTGCGCCCTGTAACGGCAAAGTGCAGACCTGACCCTCCTCCAGGTGCGCTCACAACGTTGGACAAAAGCCTGAGCGGAGGAACCTGGACTCGGCGAGCTGGGACGAGAACAGAGGAGGCTGGTACCCAAGACACATCTGCGAACGGAGATAGACCGGTAGCAGACGAAGGAAGCGAGTTGTGAGCGTACTCAGCCCAGGGGAGCTGTTCTGCCCAAGACGCAGGGTTTCGAAACGAAAGGCTGCGTAATATGCGACCAATCGACTGATTGGCCCTTTCTGCTTGACCGTTAGACTGGGGATGAACCCGGAAGAGAGACTGACGAAGCACCAATCAAACGACAGAACTCCCTCCAAAACTGTGACGTAAATTGCGGACCTCTGTCTGAAACGGCGTCTAACGGGAGGCCATGAATTCTGAAACACATTCTCAATGATGATTTGTGCCGTCTCCTTAGCGGAAGGAAGCTTAGCGAGGGGAATGAAATGTGCCTCTTTAGAGAAACTATCGATAACCGTAAGAATCACAGTCTTCCCCGCAGACGAAGGCAGCCGGTAATAAAGTCTAAGGCGATGTGAGACCATGGTCGAGAAGGAATGGGAAGCGCGTCTGAGACGACCGGCAGGAGGAGAGTTACCTACTTAGTCTGCGCGCAGTCCGAACAAGCAGCCACGAAACGACGCGTGTCCCGCTCCTGAGTAGGCCACCAAAACCGCTGGCGAATAGAAGCAAGCGTACCCCGAACGCCGGGGTGGCAGCTAACTTGGCAGAGTGAGCCCACTGAAGAACAGCCAGACGAGTAGAGACAGGAACGAACAGAAGGTTACTAGGACAAGCGCGCGGCGACGCAGTGTGAGTGAGTGCTTGCTTTACCGTCTCTCAATTCCCCAGACAGTCAACCCGACAACACGCCCTTCAGGGAGAATCCCCTCGGGTCGGTAGAAGCCACAGAAGAACTAAAGAGACGGGTAAGGCATCAGGCTTGGTGTTCTTATTTCCCGGCGATAGAAATCACGAACTCGAAACGAGCGAAAAACAACGCCCAACGAGCTTGACGTGCATTAAGTCGTTTGGCAGAACGGATGTACTCAAGGTTCTTATGGTCAGTCCAAACGACAAAAGGGACGGTCGCCCCCTCCAACCACTGTCGCCATTCGCCTATGGCTAAGCGGATGGCGAGCAGTTCGCGGTTACCCACATCATAGTTGCGCTCCGATGGCGACAGGCGATGAGAAAAGTAAGCGCAAGGATGGACCTTATCGTCAGAGTGGAAGCGCTGAGACAGAATGGCTCCCACGCCCACCTCTGAAGCGTCAACCTCGACAATGAATTGTTTAGTGACGTCAGGAGTAACAAGGATAGGGGCGGATGTAAAACGCTTCTTGAGGAGATCAAAAGCTCCTGGCGGAACCGGACCACTTAAAGCAAGTCTTGACAGAAGTCAGAGCTGTGAGAGGGCAGCCACTTGACCGAAATTACGAATGAAACGCCGATAGAAATTAGCGAAACCGAGAAAGCGCTGCAACTCGACACGTGACTTAGGACGGGCCAATCGCTGACAGCCTGGACCTTAGCGGGATCCATCTGAATGCCTTCAGCGGAAATAACAGAACCGAGAAATGTGACAGAGGAGACATGAAAGGCGCACTTCTCAGCCTTCACGTAGAGACAATTCTCTAAAAGGCGCTGGAGTACACGTCGAATGCTGAACATGAATCTCGAGTGACGGTGAAAAAATCAGGATATCGTCAAGGTAAACGAAAACAAAAATGTTCAGCATGTCTCTCAGTACATCATTAACTAATGCCTGAAAGCAAGTCGGAGCATTAGCGAGACCGAACGGCAGAACCCGGTATTCAAATGCCCTAACGGAGTGTTAAACGCCGTTTTCCACTCGTCCCCTCTCTGATGCGTACGAGATGGTAAGCGTTACGAAGGTCCAACTTAGTAAAGCACCTGGCTCCTGCAAAATCTCGAAGGCTGACGACATAAGGGGAGCGGATAACGATTCTTAACCGTTATGTCATTCAGCCCTCGATAATCCACGCAGGGGCGCAGAGTACCGTCCTTCTTCTTAACAAAGAAAAATCCCGCTCCGGCGGGGAGAGGAAGAAGGCACCACGGTACCGGCGTCGAGAGAAACAGACAGATAATCCTCGAGAGCCTTACGTTCGGAGCCGACAGAGAGTATAGTCTACCCGAGGGAGTGTGTCCCCGGAAGGAGATCAATACAACAATCATACGACCGGTGAGGAGGAAGGGAGCTGGCTCTGGACCGACTGAAGACGTGCGCAGATCATGATATTCCTCCGGCACTCCTGTCAAATCACCAGGTTCCTCCTGAGTAGAGGGGACAGAAGACACAGGAGGGATAGCAGACATTAAACACTCTCACATGACAAGAAACGTCTCAGGATAGGATAGAATTACTAGACCAATTAATAGAGAGATTATGACATACTAGCCAGGGATGACCCAAAACAACAGGTGTAAAAGGTGAACGAAAAATCAAAAAGGAAATGGTCTCACTGTGGTTACCAGATACTGTGAGGGTTAAAGGTAGTGTCTCACATCTGATACTGGGGAGAAGACTACCATCTAAGGCGAACATGGCGTGGCTTCCCTAACTGTCTGAGAGAATGTCATGTTCCGACCCATGCTTCGTCCAAAAACAACCCTCAGCCCAGAGTCTATCAAGGCACTGCAGGAAGCAGCCGAACCGGTCCAGCGTAGATGGACCGACAAGGTAGTACAGGATCTTGATGGAGAGACCTAGATAGTAGCTCACCAGTAGCCCTCCGTTATGATGCTCTGGCTTTTACTGGACATGACATGACAAAATGTCCAGCAGAACCGCAATAGAGGCAAAGGCGGTTGGTGATTCTCCGTTCCTCTCCTTAGTCGAGATGCGAAACTCCCAGCTGCATGGGCTCAGTCTCTGAGCCGGTGGAGGAGATGGTTGAGATGCGGAGAGGGGAAACACCGTTAACGCGAGCTCTCCTCCACGAGCTCGGTGACGAAGACTACCCGTCGTTCTATGCGGATGGCGAGTGCAATCAAAGTCCACTGGAAGGAACCTCCGCGGAGGAGAGATCTCATCCTTAACCTCAGCGTGGAGTCCCTCCAGAAAACGAGCGAGAGCACGCGCGGCTCGTTCCAGTCACTGGATGCAGCAAGAGTGCGAAACTCTATAGAGTAATCCGTTATGGATCGATCACCTTGACATAGGGAAGCCAGGGGCCCTGGAAGCCTCCTTCCAAAAACTGAAACGATCAAAACCCGTATCATCTCCTCTTTAAAGTCTGATAACTTGTAGAACACTCAGCCTTGCCTCCCAGAAAGCTGTGCCCACCCCGAGCCACCAGTAAGATGATATGACGTTAAGCGATCGAGCTCTCTCACTAGAGTACGTGTTGGGCTGGAGAGAGGAACACAATTATCACTACGGGTGAGAAAAAGCGACACTCAGTGGGCTGCCCAGAGTACATGTGGGTTATTAACCCTAGGTTCCGAGACTCGAAGACAGGAAAGTAGCTGGTGGCACGAGACGAAGACTCTGAAACTGTCCAGAGAGATCGGAGACCTGAGCGGCCAGGGTCTCACGGCATGACGAGCAGCAAACAATTCCTGCTCGGTTCTGCGCAGCATTGCTCCCTGGAACTCGACGGCAGTGTTGAGAGAACCATAGTCGCTCTGGGTCCATCTTGGTCGGATCTTCTGTTATTGCTGGTGAATGAGGACCCAAAAGCGACGTAATAGTAACAGAGTCTTTATTCCAGTATTAAACAAATAAAGATTCTCCTGGATATTATCAATGGTAAATCAAAACAGAAACTGAAATCCTCTCGTCAATAGAGAGGAACGACTGGAGACGCGACCACAGACTGCAGGTCGCTTCAGGAAGGCACTGGCCGTAGCTGTCATAGACACCTGCTCACACGCAGCATCTGAAGAAGGCAAAGAACACGACAAGGGCGGAACAAGGACACAGGAACAGCAAACATCAACAAGAATCCGACAAGGACAGAAGCGGAAAACAGAGGAGAAAATAGGGACTCTAATCAGAGGGAAATAGGGGACAGGTGTGAAAGAGTAAATGAGGTCGTTAGGAGAATGAGAAACAGCTGGGAGCAGGAACGGAACGATAGAGAGAGAGAGCGGGAGAGGGAGAGAGGGAGAGGGAGGAGGAGAGAGAGAGAGAGAAAGAGGGAAAGACCTAATAAGACCAGCAGAGGGAAGCACAGGGAACAAGACATGATCAAAGACAAAACATGACAGTTATGGCAAGCCTAAATACGTTCAGGAGTAAAAAAATTGCTTAACAGGTCACATAAATAATTGCAGGGACTCACTCTGTGCAAAATAGTGGTCACTCAGTCAAGCAGATAATTTAAGACAGATTCAACTGGCAACGACCAGGGAGGTTACCAATAACTCGCAAGAAGGGCACCTATTGGTATATGGGTAAAAAAAAAAAAAAAAAAAAAAAAAGTAATAACCCTTTGAGCATGGTGAAGTTATTAATTGCACATTGGATGGTGTATCAATACACCCAGTCACTACAAAGATTCAGGACTCCTTCCTAACTCAGTTGCCGGAGAGGAAGGAAACTGCTCAGAGATTTCACCATGAGGCCAATGGTTACTTTAAAACAATTAGAGTTTAATGGCTGTGATAGGCGAAAACTGAGGATGGATCAACAACATTGTAGTTATTTCACAATACTAACCTAATTGACAGAGTGAAAACAAGGAAGCCTGTACAGAATACTAAAGTAATACTGCAAAAAATGTGGCTAAAGCAATTCAATTTTTGTCTTGAATACAAAGTGTTATGTTTGGGGCAAATCCAATATAACACATTACTGAGTACCACACTCCATATTTTCAAGCATAGTGGTGGTTGCATCATGTTATGGGTATGCTTTTAATTGTTAAGGACTGGGGAGTTTTTCAGGATAGAAATCCTTGAAGAAAGCCTTGTTCAGTCTGCTATCCACCAGACACTGGGAGATCAATTCACCTTTCAGCAGGACAATAGCCTAAAACACAAGGCTAAATTTACACTGGGTTGCAGTTAATGTTCCTCAGCAGTCGAGTTACAGTTTTGACTTAAATCTCAGTGGTTGAGGCGTCACTACAGATTCGGGGTTTGATCCTGGGCTGTGTCACAGCCAGCCACAACCGGGAGACCCATGAGGTGACGCACAATTGGTTGGAACCAAAAATCTCCAATTTGGACTCCATTGCTCGTGTGGCTTGGCCCAAGCAAGTCTCTTATTATTATTGGTGTCCTTCAGTAGTGGTTTCTTTGCAGCAATTCAACCATGAAAGCCTGATTCACACAGTCTCCTTTGAACAGTTGATGTTGAGATGTGTCTGTTACTTGAACTCTGTGAAGCATTTATTTGGGCTGCAATTTCTAAGGCTGGTAACTCTAATGAACTTATCCTCTGCAGCAGAGGTAACTCTGGGTCTTCCATTCCCGTGGTGGTCCTCATGAGAGCTAGTTTCATCATAGCGCTTGAGGGTTTTTTGAGACTGCACTTCAAAGTTCTTGAAATTTTCCGTATTGACCTTCATATCTTAAAGTAATGATGGACTGTCATTTCTCTTTGCTTATTTCAGCTGTTCTTGCCATATTATGGACTTGGTCTTTTACCAAATAGGGCTCTCTTCTGCATACCACCCCTACCTCGTCACAACACAACTGATTGTCTCAAACGCATTAAGAAGGAAAGAAATTCTACAAATGTACTTTTAAGAAGGCACACCTGTTAATTGAAATGCATTCCAGGTAACTACCTCATCAAGCTGGTTGAGGAATGCCAAGAGTGTGCAAGCTGTCATCAAGGCAAAGGGTGGCTATTTGAAGAATCTCAAATATAAAATATATTTTGATTTGTTTAACACTTTTTTGGTTACTACATGATTCGATTTCTGTTGTTTCATAGTTTTGATGTCTTCACTATTATTCTACAATGAAGAAAATATAAAAAAGAAAAGAAAAACCCTTGAATGAGTAGGTGTTCTAAAAACATAGTGTAGGACACACACTTCAGAACAAACTTTCTTTAGATGTATCTGTTGTTCCATGTAGTGAATCTGGTATTCAGTGTGTTTGTATGGGCTAATAGCAATAAGGCCAAACTGCGTTTTTCATCAAATCATTTTATATATTTTTTTTGATACTTCATTCTAAAATTCTAAATTAAATAACTAAATGATCCTTGGTATGACCTTTTTAAAACAATTCCATATAGCTTAGTAGCTTAGTAGTAGCATTTTTGGTTTATTTAAAAAAATAACCACTAGTCAGGAGGATACAGACAGCTCAAGAGGTAAGCTTAGATATACATTAAAATAGACATACCTTTGACATACAGTAGAATTAACCATGATGATTATGGCTATAGATTGCAGGAAAAAGCTGTTTCAGGTGGTTGAAAAAGTTCTCCAACTTACGATCGGGGGTCTTTCCCTTCCGGACTGCACCTCAGTCATCCCTACGTACTTTGAGCCCCTTCATATTTTCAGTGTGTATGACCAGCTGGCCTCTGATTAGTCAGTGTAGGTTTCTCCTCTCTCTGCCCCTGAGAGGAGATGTCCACTCCCCCGGAGATGGTCAGGGGGAAACAGGGAAACAGACCAGGGCCATTTGACACAAAAGGGCTGACCTCCAAGGCCTTTGCCTGCGCGACCGATTTCAATTTGCTCTAATGACTGGTTTTGAAATACCAAGGCGGTAATAAACACAAATTGAGGTCCTGTGTGTGTAATTAGGACAGGCTCTGGATTTACTTTAATCAGGCTGGGGCTGTGAGGCATGACTAAGGAATACTGGACCCACAGTGGAGAGAAGGGGTACGTTTTTGGTTGTTTCAGGGCTGTGTTATGGGTGCTGTTGTCCTCATAGCATTGGATCCTTTGAAACCTGGCATGTTGTCGTTTTGAAGTATAGTGCTGTGATAAAGTATTTTCTCTACTTTTGCATAATTTTGATAACGAATGTTATCAGATTTTCAACTAAAACCTAATTTTAGATAAAGGGAACCCGAGTGAACAAATAACTCAACAATTACATATTAATTATTTTATTTATTTCATAAACTAAGTTCTGCAACACTCAATGCCCCTGTGTGAAAAAGTAACTGCTCCTGTCATGACGTTGGCCTGTGGGTAAGGTTTATGACCCCCCCCCCCCATAAATACCTTTCTCCCTTCCCTCTCTCTCTGACTCTACAGAGGGACTCTTGAATAGCCTTGGTTAAACATAGAGAGTCTGGGAACATCAAACAAGTGGAGGGAAAGGAACCATATTTCGGTAATAGAACCAGTTGAAAATATGCGTTGGTACTTAATGAATGTGATTTCAGTTCGGTTGTCATCTGAGACATTATGACTGATGACAGGACGACCTAAACTGTATCTGGGAAAGTCTACATATTATAGTTATCAGATTCACATGGAATTGATGTGCAATTCAAATGGTTAAATATACAATTATTTGTGAAAAGAAGAAATGTAATTTTAGCTTCCAAATGAGAGATTTGGGTTTTCATAAGGTTAGGGCTCTGCTCAATCAGTGGCCCAACCCTGTGAAGAGACATGGGTTATAAACTATGAAACACACCCTTCTCCCTCCACTATATAAGCCCTTGGCGAAAATGTAACCTTCTGTTCCGGGTACATTAGGATGACGATCCGATGTCAGAAGGATTCAGATAATAACTACAGAACGAAGCCAACCTCAGCGTGAGCTTTGGTTGTGAATGGTATGAACTTTGAACTCATATTCGCTACAGAAGTGATACCTCCTAGCCGTTGAGTTAGCAGCGGCCGCTGTAAATGTGGGCTAGGAAAGGACGGACAGAGTATCCCGCCTACCACACAACGACGACACTACAATGTTTCCCATTCACCACCAGAGACACTCTTCAAAGGACTCTGTTGGGAAACACGGACTTCCATCTACCACCAACCTATTGAAGCACACCACAGAGTAAATATTTATTGCATTTTCCTTTTCCAAATGGGTGGTAATTTAGAATGCATAAGATTCTGTATTTACGATAGAGTAGCTGCATACGGCCCGATAGAGACATCGCTTCTCCCTTTGTTCTTCAGTCTTCCCGCTCTTTCAATCAAACCCAGCCCCCTTTTCTTTGTGTAACCAGCTGTCATATCTGTTCCGTCCGCTAGGGACATTTTCCTTTATGACATAATTTGTAATAAAGTTATGATTCATTCTGTGTATATGTAATTCTGTGTGATTAGTTAGGTATTTAGTAAATAAATAATTAAACCCAATTTTGTATTGCTGATTCAACTTGTTAGCCAGGGTTCGTGAAGATTTTACAACTTTCAAGAATTTACAACTTTCAGATGAGACTGAAATAAGGTGATGATTAATATTCACTGCTATTGATGTTAAATATTACTAGGTCTTTAAGAGTTTATTTGGAAGATAACTGCTCTATAAATATTATTTCGTGGTGCCCCGACATGATTAGCTCAATCAGGTAATATTAATTACAGAGAAAGGATTTTATAGAATTGCATGTCATATCACTTAATCCGGCATAGCCAAAGACACGACACCCCCTTACACTCAACAACTGGTTGTAGCACATTTAGCTGCAGTGACTCCAACCAAACCCTTCTTGTAGTTGTTGATCAGTCTCTCATATCACTGTGGAGGAATTTTGGCCCGCTCTTGCATGCCCATTGCTTTAACTCAGCGACATTTGTGGCTTTTCACTGTTCACGTGCTTTTCTTCAGTAAATCCACATGCTCAAACGCAGTCAAAACAGGAAGACAAAAAAGTCCAAATTGTATCCGTAAAGTTCATAGAAACATGTCAAACGATGTTTATATTCAAACCTCAGGTTGTTTTTAGCCTAAATAATCGATACTATTTCAACCGGACAATAACGTCGTCAATATAAAATGTAAACAAGAAACGCACTCTCTCGGTTGTGCGCAAGAAAAAGCTCCGTGAAACTTTAGGGTCCACTCATTCAGACTGCTCTTACTTCCTAATTTTTCAGAATACAAGACTGAAACACTTTCTAAAGACTGTTGACATCTAGTGGAAGGCATAGAAACTGCAAGTTGAGTCCTAAATCAAGGGATACTGTAATGGCATTGAGTGTCACAGAGCTTTTTCATGCACGAGACCGTCTCTCGGTCTCGTGCATGAAAAAGCTCTGTGACACTCAATGCGTTTCTTGTTTACCTTTCATATTGACGACGTTATTGTCCGGTTGAAATATTATTGATTATTTAGGCTAAAAACAACCTGAGGATTGAATATAAACATCGTTTGACATGTTTCTATGAACTTTACGGATACAATTTGGATTTTTTTGTCTGCGTGTTTTGACTGCGTTTGAGCCTGTGGATTACTGAAGAAAACGCGCGAACAAAATTGAGGTTTTTGGATATAAAGAGACTTTATCGAACAAAAGGAACATTTATTGAGTAAATGAATGTCTGCTGAGTGCAACCATATGAAGATCATCAAAGGTAAGGGATTAATTTTATCTCTATTTCTGACGTGTGTAACTCTCCTACTTGGCTGGTTACTGTTTGTAATGATTTGTCTGCTGGGCTATGTTCTCAAATAATCGTAAGGTATGCTTTTGCGGTAAACCATTTTTTAAAAATCTGAAACCGTGGTTGGATTCACAAGAAGTTAATCTTTAAACCTATGTAAAATATGTTTTGTTTTCTGAATTTTTATAATGAGTATTTCTGTATTTGAATTTGGCGCCCAGCAGTTTCACTGGCTGTTGAGGAGGTGGGACGCTAACGTCTCACGTACCCAAGAGAGGTAGGAGAAGTGTATCTAAAGTTTCATGTATAATAGCTGTATTTTCATCAACATTTATTATGAGTATTTCTGTGAATTCATGTGGCTCTCTGCAATATCACTGCATGTTTTGGAACTACTGAATCTAACACGCCAATGTAAAATAAGATTTTGGGATATAAATATGAACTTTACCGAACAAAACATACATGTATTGTGTAACATGAAGTCCTATGAGTGTCATCTGATGAAGATCATCAAAGGTTAGTGATACATTTTTTCTCTATTTGTGCTTTTTGTGACTCCTCTCTTTGGCGGGAAAAATGGCTGGGTTTATCTGTGACTTGGTGGTGACCTAACATAATCGTTTGTGGAGCTTTCGCTGTAAATCATTTTTTAAATCAGACACTGTGGCTGGATTAACGAGAATTGTATCTTTAAAATAGCGGAACCCCAGTCCTAGACAGGTTAATTAAATAAATAAAATAAGTATTGTCACGTGTGCTCCCCCTCCGGCCTCTAGGTCAAATCAAATGTATTTATATAGCCCTTCTTACATCAGCTGATATATCAAAGTGCTGAACAGAAACCCAGCCTAAAACCCCAACCAGCAAGTAATGAAAAACTCCCTAGAAAGGCCAAAACCTAGGAAGAAACCTAGAGAGGAACCAGGCTATGAGGGGTGGCCAGTCCTCTTCTGGCTGTGCCTGGTGGAGATTATAACAGAACATGGCCAAGATGTTCAAATGTTCATAAATGACCAGCATGGTCAAATAATAATAATCACAGTAGTTGTCGAGAGTGCAACAAGTCAGTACCTCAGGAGTAAATGTCAGTTGGCTTTTCATAGCCGATCATTGAGAGTATCTCTACCGCTCCTGCTGTCTCTAGAGAGTTGAAAACAGCAGGTCTGGGACAGGTAGCACGTCCGGTGAACAGGTCAGGGTTCCATAGCCGCAGGCAGAACAGTTGAAACTGGAGCAGCAGCACGGCCAGGTGGACTTGGGACAGCAAGGAGTCCTCATGCCAGGTAGTCCTGAGGCATGGTCTTAGGGCTCAGGTCCTCCGAGAGAGAGAGAGAAAGAAAGAGAGAATTAGAGAGAGCATACTTAAATTCACACAGGACACCGGATAAGACAGGAGAAGTACTCCAGATATAACAGACTGACCCTAGCCCCCCGACACATAAACTACTGCAGCTTAAATCCGGAAGGCTGAGACAGGTGGCTCCATCCGATGATACCCCCGGACAGGGCCAAACAGGCAGGATATAACCCCACCCACTTTGCCAAAGCACAGCCCCCACACCACCAGAGGGATATCTTCAACCACCAACTTACCATCCTGAGACAAGGCCGAGTATAGCCCACAAAGATCTCCGCCACGGCACAACCCAAGGGGGGGCGCCAACCCAACTCTAGGTCACCAGGCTGGTCGTTATGGCGCACACCTGTCACCAGCGTTACGCGCATCTGCGCATAATGTCACTCACCTGGACTCCATCACCTCCTTGATTACCTGCCCTTTATATGTCACTCCCTTTGGTGTCTTCCCCAGTCGTCATTGTTTCTGTATCTGTGTCATGTTGGTGCACTGTTGGTGTTTCTTGTTGTGTTCGCTTATTTATTAAATGTATTCACTCCCTGAACCTTCTCCCTCACTCTCAGCGTACATCATTACAAGTATCATTTTTTTTTGTTATTTGTAAGCTCAGGTTCCCTTTATCTAATATTAGGTTTTGGTTGAAGATCTGGTAACATTCAGTATCAAACATATGCAAGAATAGAAAGGGGCAAATACATTTTCACGGCACTGTATATATTCATAATTCTCCCCTTATTTGAATTCAAACCTACAAATCGAAATTGTTTTGTAGAATCTCTGTTCACTCTTCACACTACTCGAGAGCTGTACGTGTTTTCAATTCACGGCTGCTTGATGTTCACCACCCTCCTTCCTGACCTTTGTGTGGAGTTGAGTCAGATGTGGGCGTACTGCACCATTAATAGCAGATGAGAGGGTTTCATGTATTCATCCTGTTGGATCTGGGTAGCTCGGAGAGAAAAGACACATTGACAGACATGTTCCACATTTGTGAAATTATTTGATTTCCCCTTTCCTTGAATCATCTGAACATCTTGCTTGTCAAAAGATGTTATGCTGTTGAAAAGGAGCGATTGGTTCTCCAGGAGAGGCTGTGTTTGATTATGCAAGGCATGTCGTGTCTTAGCATAAAAGAGAACTATAATGGGTGTTTTTTAAAGCCACCGTCTGTAATGCAGTGGTCCACATGAGCCACTTTCACTGCACGGAACAGTTCTACTGCACTGTTACATAAAAGTTTGCTCCCCTCATTCTGTCTGGAGTACAGTATATTATGAATGTACAACTGCATTTATTTATTGTGTTGGTGTGAATTAATCTTAATTTCCTGTTTATTTATATGAACAAAAACATAATCGCAACATGCAAAAATGTCAAAGATTTTACTGAGTTACAATTCATAGAAGGATATCAGTCAATTGAAGTAAATTAATTAGGCTCTAATCTATGGATTTCACATGACATGCACAACCATGGGTGGGCCTGGAAGGGCCCAGACAATCAGAATGAGTTTTTCCCCACAAAAAGGGCTTTATTCACAGGCAGAAATATTTCTCAGCGCAGGTGAAGAAGCCAGATGTGGAGTTCCTGGGTTGGCATGGTTACCATTGGTCTGCTGTTGTGAGGACCCTTGGACGTACTGCCAAATTCTCTAAAACGACATTGGTAGAGAAATTAACATTCAATTCTCTGGCAACAGCTCTGGTGTACATTCCTGCAGTCAGCATGCCAATTGCACACTCCCTTAAAACTTGAGACATCTGTGGTTTGTGTTGTGTGACAAAACTGCAGATTTTAGAGTAGCCTTTTCTTGTCCCCAGCACAAGGTGCACCTGTGTAATGATCATGCTGTTTCATCAGTTTCTTGATATGCCACACCTGTCAGCTGGCTGGATTATCTTGGAAAATGAGAAATGCTCACTAACAGAGATGTAACCATATTTGTGCAGAACATTTTAGAGAAAGAAGCTTTTTTGTGCATATGGAATATTTCTGGGATCTTTTATTTCAGCTCATGAAACATGGGATCAACACTTTACATGTTGCGTTTATATTTCTGTTCAGTATATTTAGTTATTAGGCATTTTGCAGGAGGAAACCTTTTAAGATGGACTATTTTGTTTCCAAAGTGTCCAAAAAAGAAAAAAATATTTAATTTTTATTTAACCTTTATTTTACTAGTCAAGTCAGTTAAGAACAAATTCTTATTTACAATGACGGCCTACACCGGCCAAACCCAGACGATGCTGGGCCAATTGTGCGCCACCCTATGGGCCTCCCAATCACGGCCGGTTGTGATACAGCCTGGATGATACTTAATAACAAGAATAATACGGCAACTACTGTCTAATAATTTTATTTTATTTTTTATTTTACCGTTATTTTACCAGGTAAGTTGACTGAGAACACGTTCTCATTTGCAGCAACGACCTGGGGAATAGTTACAGGGGAGAGGAGGGGGATGAATGAGCCAATTATAAACTGGGGATTATTAGGTGACCATGATGGTTTTTGAGGGCCAGATTGGGAATTTAACAATAATAACAATGAAATAATAATAAAATGTACATTAACAGCATAAAAAAGTTTTGTGCTATTACTAATAGGCTTACAACTAACAAAAACTACTGTTGCAACTTGTCACACTCGTCGTTGGAATGAGGAAACCAAGGTGCATCGTGGTAGGCAAACATCTTTCTTTTATTCAAATGAACACCGAAAAACAACAAAATACAAAAACGAACGTAAAGTTCTGCAGGCTACATAGCAACTACGCAAAATCAAGATCCCACAAACTAAGGTGGGAAAAAAGGCTGCCTAAGTATGATCCCCAATCAGAGACAACGATAGACAGCTGCCTCTGATTGGGAACCATACCAGGCCAAACAAAGAAATAGGAAAACTAGACCCAAATCACAACCTGACCTAACCAAATAGAGAAATAAAAAGGCTCTCTAAGGTCAGGGCGTGACACAACTACTAATATAACTAATATAGTACCTATAATATACAGTATACATATATACATATTCACAAATACCTTCACTTGGTGATGTTTCTATTAGTTAAAAACACAAACAGTTTGATCTTAGCATTTGAAAAAGGGCTTTCTTAAATTTCAATGTGTGATTTTAATGACCTTATTTCTGTATGTAAATTATTCCAGTCAGTTGGGCCTTTGTATCTGAAAGATCTTACTCCAACCTCATGATATACCCTTGGAATTTGTAATTGCTGCTGTTGTCAAAAGGAGTACTGTGAGTCTTGTAAAGTTAGCTGTTCCTTAATGTATACAGGGAAATTTAAGTTGATATAATAAAAATAAATTGCTATCAATGCATTTGTCTTCTGCTTGGGAGTGACAGACAATTTAGAGACTCCTACATTGTGCAATGATGTCTTATAATGCAACACAAACATGAATCTACAAGTAAGGTCATGGTTGTGTTTTGACAGATGATGTCACCATAGTCTGGTATTGGAAACAGCAGTTGGGTTACTAAGGTCTTTCTAATGGATAAAGTAAAACAATTACTAGATCTGTAAAGTAACCCAAGCTTATAGTTAATTGTTTTTGTAATATTATCAATATGTTTTCCAAAAGATAAGTCACTATCTATCCTCCAACACAGATATTTCAAACAATCAACACTTTCAAGAATTGTTCCATCACTTGCATGAATTTCTAAATTGCCAGCTGTGGAGTTTATTGTGGAGTTTATTGTGGAGTTTATTGTGGAGTTTATTGTGGAGTTTATAAGAGCATGCAGGTCCACCAGAGCACTAGTATCCTCTTGTGCCTGCCTGGTCTCTTCTTGTGTCTTTGCTCCCATATGGAAAGATTAACAAGGATGTTATTTTATGACTGAAGTACACGCACACATACACACGCAAGCATTCATACATGCATGGACACACACACATGCATGGACACACACACACACACACACACACACACACACACACACACACACA
>NC_036854.1:5284246-5304664 GCF_002910315.2 Salvelinus sp. IW2-2015 | reverse complement strand
AAGAGAGAGATTGCACTGTTACTGTATTAATAGGCCCGGCTGTTTGAACTTGTTATCAGTATAAGAACACTGTCCACAACCTCAAACAGTCCAACTCAAATCCACTATGGCAAGAAAAGAGCTGTCAAAGGAAACCAGAAAAAAATTTGTAGCCTGCACCAGGCTGGGAAGACTGAATCTGCAATAGGTAAGCAGCTTGGTTTGAAGAAATCAACTGGTGGAGCAATTATTAGGAAAATGGAGAAAACAGACCACTGATAATCTCCCTCGATCTGGGGCTCCAGCAAGTTCACCCGTGGGGTAAAATGATCCACAGAATGGTGAGCAAAATCCCAGAACCACAGGGGACCTAGGTGAATGACCTGCAGAGAGCTGGGACCAAGTAACAACACCTACCATCAGTAACACATACGCCGCGGGACTCAAATCCTGCAGTGCCAGACGTGTCCCTGCTTAAGCGTAAATGTCAGGCCGGTCTGAAGTTTGCTAGAGAGCATTTTGGATGATCGAAGAAGATTGGGAGAATGTCATATGGTCAGATGAACAAATATAATCTTTTTGTAAAAATCAACTCGTCGTGTTTGGAGGACAAAGAATGCTGAGTTGCATCCAAAGAAACATACCTACTGTGAAGCATGGGGTGGAAACATCATGTTTTGGGGCTGTTTTTCTGCAAAGGGACAGGACGACTGATCGTGTAAAGGAAAGAATGAATGGGGCCATGTATCGTGAGATTTTGAGTGAAAACTCTTCCATCAGCAAGGGCATTGAAGATGAACGTGGCTGGTCTTTCGCATGACAATGATCCAACAACACGCCGGGCAACGAAGGAGTGGGTTCGTAAGAAGATTTCAAGGTCCTGGAGTGGCTAGCAGTCTCCAGATCTCAACGCATAGAAAATCTTTGGAGGGAGTTGAAGTCGTGTTGCCCAGCACAGCCCCAAAACATCAGTGCTCTAGAGGAGATCTGCATGGAGGAATGGGCAAAATACAGCAACAGTGTGTGAAACCTTGTGAAGACTTACAGAAACGTTTGACCTCTGTCATTGCCAACAAGGGTATATAACAAAATATTGAGATAAACTTTTGTTATTGACCGGCAAGATTGACCAAATACTTATTTTCCAACATAATTTGCAAATAAATTCATTAAAAATCCTACAATGTGATTTTCTGGAATTTTTTTTCTCATGTTGTCTGTCATAGTTGAAGTGTACCTATGATGAAAATTACAGGCCTCTCTCATCTTTTTAAGTGGGAGAACTTGCACAATTGGTGGCTGACTAAATACTTTTTTGCCCCACTGTATAACACCCTATCTCTCTGATATTTGAGCCCACAAAGAGAATTGCTAATGTTGTTTACTGTTTGTATAGATATCCTCTGAAGTGTCGTTGATTGCCACATTCTTGTGAAGGCTATAGGACCATATGCCAATGCTTCACTACAAGGGCTCTACTGGGAGACATTAATACCCATGATTCTTATCTAGACCACAGGGAGCCCTTGTCTGGGAGGGAGGGGGGGGGGTGTGAGAGAGAGGTTATAATTGCTTCTAGATGTAAACAGAAACTCATCTGAACAGACTGTAAAGGCCTGTATAATATAATTGATAATTGAATCCTAGAGGTTTCTCTATGGCTGTTCCATTATAGATTTATGTTGAGCAAGGGTCTCATTTAGGGCAAGTGGAATAGGGCAAGGGACGCTTTGTTGCTTTGCTCTGGAGCAGCAGCAGAAAACAGTGATTTGGAGCAACATGGCTCATCCTCTTGCTGTGTTGTGGTGACAATGTTGCCATTCCAGAGCATGGAGGCTGAGGAGACACAAGGAGAGAGGGGGGGAGGGAGTAATGTGTTTTACATATTCAAGCTGTATGCATACAGATGGATCTCGTGAGGGATTTTGTACATTCCTTTTACATTCTCCACATTCATTTAGGAAATCCTCCCATATGTTTAGATGCACAAACAAATTCTGTGAGCTTTTTTCCTTTGCAATAATTTTTTCTTCAGCCGAACTGTTTTGTTTTATTGGCTCTAAAACGTACTTTAAAATAAAGCCTTTAAATCAGTGAACATTTAAAATGTATCTGTATGTCCTAAAATAAAACATTTAGCAAGATCTCCAGTGGTGTTAACATTGTTTGCACTGTATTCATCCTGTAAAGCTGTGTTGGGACTGAGCACTATCCTTTTAAAAGATGGTATTACTTCCCAGGGCTGATGTGCTGTAACATGGCCTCCATTATTAAAGATTCAGTGGCAGCAGAACTCTCTGTGTGTGTGTGTGTGTGTGTGTGTGTGTGTGTGTGTGTGTGTGTGTGTGTGTGTGTGTGTGTGTGGAGAGGAGAAGCACTTTGATTTACACTCTACCTTCTGTTTTTATTAGACAAAGACCATTTACTATACTTTAGGGAGGGCTGGGTGTTTTATCCCTGTTAGGGTTGCAGTAGGGCAGAGCCAGGGGGCGAGGGTAGCTGTTAAAAACATGGACGCTCACCTCAGTAAATGAATGGGCCATCAGTACTGGGCTGCCTGAAATGGATGATTGGAAGGATTTTGGTTTAAGCCACACATTTTAAAGTAGAGTTAATGGAAAAAGTCAAAGGGTTACCATTATCACCACTCCTAGAGATGTGGGGTTTACCTGTCCCCAATCCTCAGACCCCTGCCTCTCTCTGTGTCCATTCAAACACGGAATGTCACTAGTCTAATTTATCCAAAAGAACCTACGTAGGACATAATCATCCTCTTTGAGTTTTGGAGTCCTCTTATGTTTGGGGTTTCTCCCGGACATGCTACCGTAGGAATGGGGAAAGACCAGAAGTGCAGGAAGTGTGAGACTTGACTTGCACTTGCTCATAGTTAAATTCATTGTTTAAATTTTGAGTAACAAACTACAAATCCACAAGTGAGAGTTGTGCCTCATGTATGTGTAAACATGTATACGCAGGGCCCAGCTGTAAAAGAGATCTTGGTCTCAGTCTGTGTTCCTTGTTGAAATAAAGGTATGATAATAATAATGCACTGTCACGCCCTGACCTGAGTATTCTTTGTTTTCTTTTATATTTTGGTTAGGTCAGGGTGTGACGAGGGTGGTTTGTGTGTTTTTTGTCTCGTCTTGGGTGTTTGTACTGTCTAGGTTTTTTTTGTAGATTTATGGGGTTGTGTTCATTCGAGGTGTTTATGTAAGTCTATGGTTGCCTAGATTGGTTCTCAATTAGAGGCAGGTGTTTATCGTTGTCTCTGATTGGGAACCATATTTAGGCAGCCATGTTCTTTGGGTATTTTGTGGGTGATTGTTTCCTGTGTCAGTGTTTGTGCCACACGGGACTGTTTCGGTTTGTTCACGTTTTTGTATTTGTGTTCATGTTCAGTTTTCCCTATTAAAACATGGACACCTACCACGCTGCGTATTGGTCCGATCCTTGCTACACCTCTTCAGAGGAAGAAGAGGACGACAGCCGTTACATGCACTTTCTGAATTCATCTAATTCATCTATTTCCGGAGCTTGGTTCGATGGCAGGTACATCACTGAACCATTGTGAAAGCCCAGTCCGCCCTGCTCAGGCTGCTACAGTTGTAGGATCTTAATTTAATCCCGGAGCAACAGGAAATGTGAATTATTATGTGGATTATAATTTTTGTAGGTTTTGAGGGAAAATCAAGTGAAATTTCAAAGTGGAAATTACAAACTTCAGAAGACTTTTTAAACTTCAAATACACTACAAGTTGAAAATGTCATACACTGCAGCAAGGCGATCAAATTAAGATCCTACATCTGTAGCAGCCCAAACCATCCCCATCCACACCATTGACACCAAACATCCATTTGTTGCACATAACCTATGATATGCAGGAGTAAAAGGGCTTGTATTGTACATAAAGTGTTTATATTTCTCCTCTCTGGGTGAGCAGCATAGAGTGTCTAATTAACATGTCTGGGATGAAAATTGCTCTGGTCTCCCGCAAGAGCAATTTGGTCCGGTAATAAAATCACAGAATAAACAAACTGAGCCACTCACCAACTGCTTGTATAGACATGAGAACAAACATAGGAGATGATGAACAAGACCATAAGACTGTTATATAAAAACATAAACCACTAAATGTTACGGCTTAGTTCTGCCTCCTAATTTTATTTTCCTTTCCTCGCAAAATGCATGTCATGTCAGGTCGCCTAGCTGTACAATAATTGGTTAATGGCTGGTTTTGGGAATTGAGGTGTTATGGAATATCAGTTGGCTAACTGGGCGTTAACCGTTTTCTGTTTCTGGAGAATGGCGCTTCAGTGAAAAATATTCCACCTCTGGAATTTCCATAGAGATTCAACCGTCTCATTTTGGAATTTTAAGACTATTGGCAACTGCTGGCGTTTCCTTGGCAACTGTATCTTTGGGAGAAAGGGATTTGAGTGGTGACTGTCGAGTGAGAGAGACATTGAGCATTGCCTCGGGGCTGTATTTTAACATTAGATGTAGGTTAATGAATAGTATAATGTTTAAGAGGTGCTCAGGCAACCAAATGATCACAATGTCCATCCATTTAGTAATTTCACGCATTTTCCCCTCTAGTTAACGGTCCATGATACACATTATCAAATCAAATCAAATCAAATTTTATTAGTCACATACACATGGTTAGCAGATGTTAATGCGAGTGTAGCGAAATGCTTGTGCTTCTAGTTCCGACAATGCAGTAATAACCAACAGTAATCTAACCTAACAATTCCACGCTACTACCTTACACACACACACAAGTGTGAAGGGATAAAGAATATGTACATAAAGATATATGGATGAGTGGTGGTACAGAACGGCATGGCCAGATGGCCAGCTAGATGGCATGACGTAGATGGTATAGGTAGTATTACATATGAGATGAGTACTGTAGGGTATGTAAACATAAAGTGGCAAGTTTAAAGTGGCTAGTGGTACATGTATTGCATAAGATGGCAAGATGCAGTAGATGATATAGAGTACAGTATATACATATGAGATGGGTAATGTAGGGTATAACATTGTATTAAGTGGCATTGCTTAAAGTGGCTAGTGGTACATTTTACATAATTTCCATCAATTCCCATTTTTAAAGTGGGTGGAGTTGAGTCAGTATGTTGGCAGCGGCCGCTAAATGTTAGTGTGGCTGTTTAACAGTCTGATGGCCTTGAGATAGAAGCTGTTTTCAGTCTCCCGGTCCCTGCTTTGATGCACCTGTACTGACCTGCCTTCTGGATGATAGCGGGTGAACAGCAGTGGCTTGGGTGGTTGTTGTCCTTGATCTTTATGGCCTTCCTGTGACATCGGGTGTGTAGGTGTCCTGGAGGGCAGGTAGTTTGCCCCTGGTGATGCGTTCTGCAGACTCACTACCCTCTGGAGAGGCCTTACGGTTGGGCGGAGCAGTTGCCGTACCAGGCGGTGATACAGCCGACAGGATGCTCTCGATTGTGCATCTGTAGAAGTTTGTGAGTGCTTTTGGTGACAAGCCGAATTCTTTCAGCCTCCTGAGGTTGAAGAGGCGCTGCTGCGCCTTCTTCACAACGCTGTCTGTGTGGGTGGACCAATTCAGTTTGTCCGTGATGTGTACACCGAGGAACTTAAAACTTTCCACCTTCTCCACTACTGACCCGTCATGTGGATAGGGGGTGCTCCTCTGCTTTTTCCTGAGTCCACATCATCTCCTTTGTTTTTTGACGTTGAGTATGAGGTTATTTTCCTGACACACACTCCGAGGCCCTCACCTCCTCCCTGTAGGCCGTCTCGTCGTTGTTGGTGATCAAGCCTACCACTGTAGTGTCATCCAAACTTGATGATCGAGTTGGAGCTGCATGGCCACGCAGTCGTGGGTGAACAGGGAGTACAGAGAGGCTCAGAACGCACCCTTGTGGGCCCAGTGTTGAGGATCAGCGGGGTGGAGATGTTGTTACCTACCCTCACCACCTGGGCGGCCCGTCAGGAAGTCCAGGACCCAGTTGCACAGGGCGGGGTCGAGACCCAGGGTCTCGAGCTTGATGACGAGTTTGGATACTATGGTGTTAAATGCTGAGCTGTAATCGATGAACAGCATTCTCACATGGGTATTCCTCTTGTCCAGATGGGTTAGGGCAGTGTGCAGTGTGGTGCGATTGCGTCGTCTGTGGACTATTGGGTCGGTAAGCAAATTGGAGTGGGTCTAGGGTGTCCGGTAGGTGGAGGTGATATGGCCTTGACTAGTCTCTCAAAGCACTTCATGATGACGAAGTGAGTGCTACGGGGCGATAGTCGTTTAGCTCAGTTACCTTAGCTTTCTTGGAACAGGAACAATGGTGGCCCTCTTGAAGCATGTGGGAACAGCAGACTGGGATAAGATTGATTGAATATGTCCGTAAACACACCAGCCAGCTGGTCTGCGCATGCTCTGAGGACGCGGCTGGGAAGCCGTCTGGGCCTGCAGCCTTGCGAGGGTTACACGTTTAAATGTTTTACTCACCTCGGCTGCAGTGAAGGAGAGCCCGCAGGTTTTGGTAGGGGCCGTGTCAGTGGCACTGTATTGTCCTCAAGCGGGCAAAAAAGTTGTTTAGCCTGTCTGGGAGCAAGACATCCTGGTCCTCGAGGGGCTGGTTTTCTTTTGTAATCGTGATTGACTGTGACCCTGCCACATAACTCTTGTGTCTGAGCTGTTGAATTTCGACTCGATTTGTTCTCTGTACTGAGACTTAGCCTGTTTGATTGCCTTGCGGAGAGAATAGCTACACTGTTTGTATTCGGTCATGCTTCCGGTCACCTTGCCCTGGTTAAAAGCAGTGGTTCGCCTTTCAGTTTCAGGCGAATGCTCCGTCAATCCACGTTTCTGGTTTGGAATGTTTTTATCGTTGCTGTGGGTACGACATCGTCAATGCACTTCCTAATGAACTCGCTCACCGAATCAGCATATTCGTCAATATTGTTGTTGGACGCGATGCGGAACATATTCCAATCCGCCGTATCGAAGCAGTCTTGAAGCGTGGATTCAGATTGGTCGGACCAGCGTTGAACAGACCTGAGCGCGGGAGCTTGTTGTTTGAGTTTCTGTTTGTAGCAGGAATCAACAAAAATGGAGTCGTGGTCAGCTTTTCCGAAAGGGGGGCGGGGAGCCTTGTAAGCTCGCGGAAATTAGTGTAGCAATGGTCCAGTGTTTTCCAGCCCTGGTAGCACAATCGATATGCTGATAGAATTTAGGGAGTTTTGTTTTTAGATTAGCCTTGTTAAAATCCCCAGCTACGATGAATGCAGCTCAGGGTGTGTGGTTTCCAGTTTACAAAGAGTCAGATAAAGTTCGTTCAGGGCCATCGATGTGTCTGCTTGGGGGGAATGTATACGGCTGTGATTATGATTGACGAGAATTCCTTGGTAGATAATGCGGTCGACATTTGATTGTGAGGAGTTCTAGATCAGGTGAACAGAACGACTTGAGTTCTTGTGTGTTATTATGATGGTCACACCACTTCTCGTTAATCATAAGGCATACCCCCCGCCCCTCTTCTTACCGGAAAGATGTTTGTTTCTCGTCGGCGCGATGCATGGAGAAACCAGCTGGTGCACCGACTCCGTTAGCGTCCCTTGAGTTAGCCATGTTTCCGTGAAGCAGAGCACGTTGCAATCCCTGATTCTCTCTGGAATGCTACCCGCTCCGGATTTCATCAACCTTATTGTCAAAGAACTGGACATTGGCGAGTAGTATGCTAGAGTGGAGCGCGATGTGCCCGTCTCCGAAGCCTGACCACCAGGACCGCCACGTTTTCCCCTTTTTCGGCGTCGCCCAGGGTCGCCGGCTGGGATCAGATCCATTGTATTGTGTGGAAGGCAAAACACTCGATCCGTTTCGGGAAAGTCATATTCCTGGTAGGAACGATGGTGAGTTGACGTTAATCGTATATTCAGTAGTTCCTCCCGACTGTATGTAATGAAACCTAAGATTACCCGGGGTACCGATGTAAGAAATAACACGTAAAAAAACAAAATACTGCATATTTTCCAAGGAACGCGAAGCGAGGCTGCCATCTCTATCGGCGCCGGAAGAGCGCCGGAAGAGCGCCAATTACAATTTGGCCAAATGTACTTGTTTCCAATCAAATAGCTGCCCTGTCCTGTCACCCACCATAATACAGTGTCTCTCTCCTCGGTAAGCCCTGTGTCTGTGTGGTAAGGAAGTGGAAGCTAAACACAGGGAGACTCCCCCATTGTTTGGCTGCAGGCTGTGGCTCCATCAAGTCCTTTCATAGTGCTGTGTTTTGGTGCTCTCCATTTCCGTCCATTCACAATGACAAAGACGGTGGGAGGAGAGGGACAAACAAAGACCAGAGAGAGGTGTGTCAAGAAAATACAGATATACATTTGAATAGAGGTTAATTAGGTTCTGATTTCTGATGTGTAAATGAAGAACTATAATGAGGTACAACAGGTTTCAGGTAGGGTAAACATTTCAAATGTAGTATGACGGTGTAACCAGTAAACCAATTAAGGCAATATGGAGGGCAGTCATGCACTGTACAGTATGTCTCTGAGTCCCATTTGAACATGCCGAGCCGAACTACAGAGGGTTTTGTTCAAAGTGTTCCGGTGTCTTTGAAGTGGAAAATAGACGTGGGCAGTTCATGTTGAGTCTGTCGGTAAAGTGTGGTCACTTGGTTGTCATGGCAATCCTCTGCTCTTGAGTCATGTCGTGCCAAGGCTGATGGTGCCACGCTGGCAAACTGCGATGGTGGTTGCCGCCTCGAATAGCCTGGATGTGCATTAGGCCCAGGTGCTATCAGGATATTCCATCAGTTAATATGACAAAAAATGAAGAAAAAAATATATAATTCCAAAATGAGACCACATACAGTGCCTTCAGAAAGTACTCACACCCCTTGACTTTTTCCACATTTTCTTGTGTTACAGCCTCAATTTAAAATGTATTAAATATAAATTTTGTGTCACTGGCCTACACAATAGGTTAAAGTGGAATTGTATTTTTTGAAATGTTAACAGATTATTTAAAAATGATAATCTGGGGCCTCCCGAGTGGCGCAACGGTCTAAGGCACGACAGACCCGGGTTCGATCCCAGGCTGTGTCTCAGCCGGCCGTGACCGGGAGACACATGAGGCGGTGTACAATTGGCCCAGCATCATCCGACCAGAGGAGACCAGAGGAGTGTTTGGCCGGACGGGATTTCCTCTAACGACTCCTTGTTGCGGGCCGGGCGCCTGCAAGCTCAATTCGGTCACCAGTGTCAAGAAGCAGTACGGCTTGGCAGGGCCGTGTTTTGGAGGACACACGGTTCTCAACCTTCGCCGCTCCCGAGTCCCTATGGGAGTTGCATTGATGGGACAAGATTGTAACTACCAATTAGATATCACGAAATTGGGGAGAAAAGCTGAAATGTTTTGAGTCAATAAGTTTTCAACCCTTTGTTATGGTAAGACTAAATTAGAGTTCAGGACTAAAAATGTGCTTAACCAGTCACATAATAGATTGCATGAACTCTTTCTGTGTGCAATAATTGTGTTTAACATGATTTTTGAATGACAACCTCATCTCTATACCCCACACATACACTTATCCCTTAGTCAAGGTCCCTTAGTCAAGCAGTAAATTTCAAACACAGATTCAACCACAAAGACCAGGGAGGTTATCCAATCCCTCACAAAGAAGGACACCTACTGGAAGATGGGTAAAAATAAAAAAGCAGACATTGAATATATCTTCGAGCATGGTGAAGTTTTTAATTACATGATGGTGTATCAATACACCCAGTCACTACAAATATACAGGTGTCCTTCCTAACTCAGTGGCCGTAGAGGAATGAAACCGCTCAGGGATTTCCCCATGAGGCCAATGGTGACTTTAAAACAGTTACAGAGTTTAATGGCTGTGATAGGAGAAAACTGAGGATGGATCAACAACATTGTAGTTACTCCACAATATTAACCTAAATGACAGAGTGAGAAGGAAGCCTGTACAGAATTTAAAAAAAAATCAAAACATGCATCTTGTTTGCAACAAGGCACTAAAGTAAAACTGCAAAAAATGTGGCAAAGAAATGTACTTTATGTCCTGAATAAAAAGCATCTTGTTTGCGGCAAATCCAACACAAGACATCACTGAGCACCACTCTTCATATTTTCAAGCATGGTGGTGGCTGCATCATGTTATGGGTATGCTTGTCATCGGCAAAGACTAGGGAGCTTTTTAGGATAAAAAAACTGAATAGAGCTAAGCACAAGCAAAATCCTAGAGGAAGAGTGTTATTGTTCATCCTGTTCATCCTGATCAGACATGTTTTTTACATGGAGGATATATTGGAGATAATATATGACAACTACTAGAAATAATAGAACAGGAATGGTATTTATAGCAAATTTTGAAAAGGCATTTGATAAAGTAAGACTGGATTTTATTTATAAATGTCCGCTGTCACCATATCTATTCGTTATGGCCATCGAAATGCTAGCTATTAAAATCAGATCCAATAACAACATTAGAGGATTAGCAATCCAAGACTTAAAACCAAAGGTGTCCATGTGTGCCGATGACTCAAGTTTTATATTAAGTCCGCATGCTAGATCCCTGCAATGTCTCATTGAAGATCTAGATAACTTTTCTGTACTCTCTGGACTAAAACCTAATTATAATAAGTGTACAGTATTACGTATTGGTGATAAGGGAATTATATGCTTAAAGGTAATGATTAAAGAATCCCACCCTGAAACGTAACTAATTAGTGATTGTTAGTTTATGTAGCATGTATAATGAATAATTAATGTACTAAATGTAAGCCCAACAAGGTTCAGAAGAGACCTGTAAGGGAGAGAAATGTGTGTGTGTGTGTGTCTAAGAAAATACCGAGAACAATTCTATTGTCTTTGACCCGACCTGGCTAGAACTCTGAGAAACTTATGATAGGACAGGGAGTCCTTTTCAAGGTTCCTCTAATCTCGGGGGAATGGAACTGTCGGCTTGGTAGTGATAAACAGTGGTGAGAACTCACCTACTGTTCGTGTGTATGTATGTGCATAGGATATCTACTTTGTGTGAAGGTATGTGGGTAAATAGGGAGTGAGTTATAAAATGGATGTCTTTGTATTATGGACTTGAGAACGCTCTCATGAATAAACTGTACGAACCTTTTGCAGAAGCTGAGTCTTTGCCTAATTATTATTAAACCCAGGGTCTTACTAACCTCGGGGATTGGTCAAAGCTATTGATTGATTGATAGTTATTATCATTGGGATTAAAAATTCTCGTGACAATTGGATCCTTCAAAAATACAACTTTTACATTACCCTGCAGTTTACCTATATAATGGGCTGATAGTGAAGTAGACATACTCGGTATTCATATCACAAAATATATAAATAAGCTCTCCACAATGAATTTCAATAGAAAACTTGTAAAAATAGACAAGATCCTGCAACCATTGAGAGGAAAATACCTGTCTATTTATGGAAAAATTGCCCTGATTAACTCCTTAGTCATATCTATCCCAGATCGCAATTGTAAATGAGAACTTGTTCTCAACTTGCTACCTGGTTAAATAAAGGTGAAATAAAAATAAATAAATAATTCTCAGTTTACTCACTTATGGCGCTGCCTACTCCTGATGATTCATTTTTCAAATCATATGAGCAAAAAATATTTTGCTTTATCTGGGACGCTAAACCAGACAAAATAAAACGTGCCTATCTATATAATGAATATGAATTGGGTGGGTTGAGATTATTAAATATAAAAGCATTAAACCTCTCTCTAAAAGCATCACTCATTCAAAAGTTTTATTTGAACCCTAAATGGTTCTCAAGTAGATTACTAAGAAAAGCTCATCCATTGTTTAAAAATGGCCTTTTTGCCTTTGTTCAGATTGCCATGTCTTTTTTTCGATTAATTGAAAATGATACTTTTTTCAAAGTATCTCTCTTTTTCAAACAAGCATTGCAGAGCTGGCTACAATTTCAACTTCATCCCCCTGAAAAGATAGACCAAATATTACAACAAATATTATGTCTGAACTCAAATGTGCTGGTTGATAAAATACCTGTATTTGTGGGAAAGATGTTTGAAAAGGGTATTTTGTTCTTAAATGATATTGTAAATTGGAATGGTAGAGTTATGTCCTTCATGGAGTTATCAGAATTGTACAGAAAGGTCTGCTCAATCCAAGAGTACAACCAATTGATTACAGCATTACCCCAAAAATGGAGGAGGCAGGTGGCAGCGGGAGGAGGTAGGGAACTGGTCTGTCTGCCCAATATAAAGGATCAAAACTGGAGGAGGAATAAAAATAGCATGAATAGGAAAGTATACCAGTTTCATTTGAGGACCAGGATGTTGACAACTGTGCCATACAGCTTGCAAAATAGTTGGGAAGAGATTTTTGATGTACCGATTCCATGGTATGAGTTGATATATAAAACAACGCAAGATTCAAGACTTTGTGCTTTTCAGCTAAAATTATTATATAGAATTCTTCCACCAACAAAATGTTGAATATTTGGGGCATAAAATGATCGAAGCTCTGCAGATTTTGTTGTGAGGATACAGAATCAATAGACCATTTATTTTGGTATTGCCCTCAGGTAGCCTGTTTCTGGTCTCAGGTTCAGGAATGGCTGAAAATGCATAGCATTGATCTAAAATTGACCCTAGAAATAGTACTGTTAGGAGATCTGGAGAGACCGGGTCAGTCAATTACTAATATACTAATACTCTTAGTAAAATTATTTATCTTCAACACGCAATCTGTGGATTCTACTCGATTAGATAGATTGAAATTGTGCGTTAAACATCACAGCATAGTTGAAAGATATGTGTTGCATAGAAACCCGAAGTGGGTGGCCAGCAGAGATAGATGGGATGGGCTGAGGGTGGGATGTGGAATTGGAGACAAGTGGGAGTGGAGTTGCTGTGTGGGAGATGGTCAAAGATAAAAGTTTTTTTTTAAAGTCTAAATTAAACATACAGTGGGGCAAAAAAGTATTTAGTCAGCCACCAATTGTGCAAGTTCTCCCACTTAAAAAGATGAGAGAGGCCTGTAATTTTCATCATAGGTACACTTCAACTATGACAGACAAAATGAGAAAAAAAATCCAGAAAATCACATTGTAGGATTTTTAATGAATTTATTTGCAAATTATGGTGGAAAATAGTATTTGGTCACCTACAAACAAGCAAGATTTCTGGCTCTCACAGACCTGTAACTTCTTCTTTAAGAGGCTCCTCTGTCCTCCACTCGTTAACTGTATTAATGGCACCTGTTTGAACTTGTTATCAGTATAAAAGACACCTGTCCACAACCTCAAACAGTCACACTCCAAACTCCACTATGGCCAAGACCAAAGAGCTGTTAAAGGAAACCAGAAAAAAAATTGTAGACCTGCACCAGGCTGGGAAGACTGAATCTGCAATAGGTAAGCAGCTTGGTTTGAAGAAATCAACTGTGGGAGCAATTATTAGGAAATGGAAGACATACAAGACCACTGATAATCTCCTCGATCTGGGGCTCCACGCAAGATCTCACCCCGTGGGGTCAAAATGATCACAAGAATGGTGAGCAAAAATCCCAGAACCACACAGGGGGACCTAGTGAATGACCTGCAGAGAGCTGGGACCAAAGTAACAACACCTAACTCAGTAACACACAGCCGCCAGGGACTCAATCCTGCAGTGCCAGACGTGTCCCCCTGCTTAAGCCAGTACATGTCCAGGCCCGTCTGAAGTTTGCTAGAGAGCATTTGGATGATCCAGAAGAAGATTGGGAGATGTCATATGGTCAGATGAAACCAAAATATAACTTTTTTGGTAAAAACTCAACTCGTCGTGTTTGGAGGACAAAGAATGCTGAGTTGCATCCAAAGAAACATACCTACTGTGAAGCATGGGGGTGGAACATCATGTTTTGGGGCTGTTTTTCTGCAAAGGGACCAGGACGACTGTCCGTGTAAGGAAAGAATGAATGGGGCCATGTATCGTGAGATTTTGAGTGAAAACCTCCTTACATCAGCAAGGGCATGAAGATGAAACGTGGCTGGGTCTTTCAGCATGACAATGATCCCAAAACACCGCCCGGGCAACGAAGGAGTGGGTTCGTAAGAAGCATTTCAAGGTCCTGGAGTGGCCTAGCCAGTCTCCAGATCTCAACCCCATAGAAAATCTTTGGAGGGAGTTGAAAGTCCGTGTTGCCCAGCAACAGCCCAAAACATCAGTGCTCTAGAGGAGATCTGCATGAGGAATGGCGCCAAAATACCAGCAACAGTGTGTGAAAACCTTGTGAAGACTTACAGAAAACGTTTGACCTCTGTCATTGCCAACAAAGGGTATATAAAAAATATGAGATAAACTTTTGTTATTGACCAAATACTTATTTTCCAACATAATTTGCAAATAAATTCATTAAAAATCCTACAATGTGATTTTCTGGATTTTTTTTTCTCATGTTGTCTGTCATAGTTGAAGTGTACCTATGATGAAAATTACAGGCCTCTCTCATCTTTTTAAGTGGGAGAACTTGCACAATTGGTGGCTGACTAAATACTTTTTTGCCCCACTGTAATAAAAAGTACATTTGAATGACACTAAGTGGCAGTGTTTTTACAACTAATGCCGGTTTGCCTGAGGCTGATGCCGTGCAGGTGTTTGTACTCATGCATATATACACACTCTCATTCAAATAAACACATACAAGATCACACACATACATGTAATAGTGCCAGACATGCACACAAACATAAACAGTTGGCATTGCTGTTATGATTTCAGTTGTCCTTGATGTCCTTTGTTTTAAATGTATTATTTTGTTTTATTATTTTCTTGCGTTGTTGTTTGCTGTTTTCTTCTCTTTTCTTTTTTTCTCTTTAGTTCATTCTCTTGGTTGTTGATGCATTGGGGGTGGGGAATGGTGGGGAATGGAATTAATTGGATTTGTTGTTTTTTTTCTTCCTGGGGGGGACTGTGGGAGGGGTCTCGGATGGTTGAGGGACAGTTATTGGGGAACTTTGGGGGGATCTTGGAGGGTTCGAATTCATGTTTTTTGGCCTGGTGGTAGATCGGTCAACGTGCCCTTGAGCAGGGCATTGACCCTGGATGCTTCTGTGTGTCGCTCTGAATGGGAATCTGTTGGATGACTGGTATGATGTAGTTGTTGAGCGGCTTCACTGCAAGTATATTGTATATTTTGAATATTCAATAAATACAAAAATAAAAAATAAAAGTAAAAATCCTAGAGGAAAACCTGGTTGTCTGCTTTCCAACAGACACTGGGAGACAAATTAATTAATACACCCCTGAGTCAATACATATTAGAATCAGTCTCTAAGAACTTTGCAAACCTGGATTGTACAATATTTGTACAAAACTATTCAAGCTCTGTCAAGTTGCCATGGTTTTTAAAACCGATTTAAGTCAAAACTGTAACTCAGCCACTCAAGAATATTCAATGTCGTCTTGGTAAGCAATGCCAGTGTATACTTGGCCTTGTGTTTTAGGTTATTGTCCTGCTGAAATAATGTGAATGCTTATGTAAATGAGATATTTCTGTACTTTTTTGCAAACATTAGTAAATACTTTTTTTACACTTTGTCATTATGGGAAAGTGTGTGTAGATACATGTTGATAAATGTTAAATGTTGATAAATGTTGAATTCAGGCTTAACACGACAAAATGTGGAATAAGCCAAGGAGTATGAATACTTTCTCAAGGCACTGTAGCTGTGTTATTATGAAGAATCTCTCTCTCTCTCTCTCTCTCTCTCTCTCTCTCTCTCTCTCTCTCTCTCTCTCTCTCTCTCTCTCTCTCTCTCTCTCTCTCTCTCTCTCTCTCTCTCTCTCTCTCTCTCTCTCTCTCTCTCTCTCTCTCTCTCTCTCTCTCTCTCTCTCTCTCTCTCTCTCTCTCTCTCTCTGTGTCTCCCTTTCTCACTCTCTCTCTCTCTCTATGTCTCTCTGTGTCTCTCTCTCTCACTCTCTATGACAGATCGATGCTGTATCCTCTCCCACCTTCCATTCTCCTCTCTCTCTCTCTCTCTCTCTCTCTCTCTCTCTCTCTCTCTCTCTCTCTCTCTCTTTCTTTCTTTCTCCCTTTCTCACTCTCTCTCTCCTTCTCTCTCTGCTTCTCTTTCTTTCTCAACTCAATTCAGTTTCAATTTAAGGGCTTTATTGACATGGGAAACATATGTTTACATTACCAAAGCAAGTTAAATAGATAATAAGCAAAGTGAAATAAACAGCACAAAAATGAACAGTAAACATTACACTCAAACAAGTTCCAAATAAATAAAGACATTTCAAATATCATATAATGTGCAAATACTTAAAGTACAAAAGGGAAAATAAAAATGGGTTTTCTCTCACTCTCACTCTCACTCATGCACACATACATGCACATGCACACGCGCACATACACACACTAAAATCCCAAATGAACCAACACCTATGGTAATGAAAAGCTGTCTGCTAGGCTAAACTGCACACCTGGAATAATGACTGTGTTATGAATGAATGTGTGTCCCAGTGCGAAATCTATCTCCCCACATGGACTAATGCTTTCCTCCCAGTTGGATGGACTGTAAAGAGACAGCATGCTTACCTCAGCACTAACACACACAGGCAGGGAGAGAGAGGATGAAGATTCTCTCTCTCTCTCTCTCTCTCTCTCTCTCTCTCTCTCTCTCTCTCTCTCTCTCTCTCTCTCTCTTCTCATTGTAGAGACACTCAGCTCCCATTCACCCCCTTTCTCTCTCAGTACCTGTGGTCCTGACCCAATGAACAAGGTAAGCAGGAAGTACCCAAACCAGTGCTTGCATTAGAACACATGGGTTTGCACTGTAGCTAATCTTCAACCTTTGCGGATTGTGTTATTTCAAAGGACCATATGTTGCTGATACTTACAGTGGTTGGTTTCTCATGTCTCATGTGTCATGTCCATAGCCTTCTGTACACTCATAATCTGGTCTTCTGGCTGTGTGTGTCAGAAATAGACTGGGAGAGGAGCCTTCTAGAACAGTGGAAAGGTTCTGCTGTACTGTAGTCTGAGTGATCGTTTGGGAAGAAAAGTCTGATGATAGTTTGATAGAGAGACAGAGATAGATTTTTTTTAAACACATCCAGCCAGACACAAACTTCATAGTTCTCGAGAGGAAATTATTTTCACAGCCAAGAACAGATTCCAAATGAATAAGATGTTTTGTTCTCCTTCTCTCTATTCAACACTTGTATAGTACCACTTCCCCCATACCCCCCTCTGTGCAAGACAGCTATACCCATGACAACACACACACACACACACACACACACACAAACTCAGTGACACCCTCATACACAGATGAATTACACTTGGACAAACATTGACACAAACACACCAACTAAAGTAAATGAGATTGGCACAAACATACTCACAGCTCTTCTCCAGCGTGGCTCTTCAGGGGAAACGTATGCATGTGGGTGTGAAGATCTGGGTCAGTGCCTGGGGGCGGATTAAAAAGACATCCTTGCATTTAGATTCATCCTAATGGGAACCTACTGATAACACTGGGACTGTAGCCAAGCTGCCTTACCGTTGTGTTTACAGCCACACAGTACTACTTTCTTTGTCACTTTAGGAAGATTACATATATACATATTATTTGTGTGTGTGTGTGTGTGTGTGTGTGTGTGTGTGTGTGTGTGTGTGTGTGTGTGTGTGTGTGTGTGTGTGTGTGGTTTTGTCTTAGGAGGTTATCAGGTGAGTTGCTGAGTTGCTTGGTACCCTTGCCAGCTTCTCACCTAGAAAATGATTGAACGGAGCAATGAATGCCAGCACAAATATGGGTAAACATCATCAATGTTTAATGGCCTCAGTGAGGCTCAAATGCCTGCTATAGAAAATGTTTTCTACCCTCTGAATTCTTCCCTTCCCTTTCCTCTCTCTCTTTTCCTCCCTGTCTGCTCCTCTATCTGTCTCTGTGTCATTTTGTGTCTCTCTATGTGTCTCTCTCTGTGTCTCTCTCTGTGTCTCTCTCTGTGTCATTCTGTGTGTCGTTCTGTGTGCCGTTCTGTGTCTCTCTTTCTCTCTATAAAAGGGGCTGTCTGGCATTTAAAGCCCCAACACGTCCTTGATGTGATGAAGGCCTTTTTCCCTTTTCTCCACCTGGGAATCAAAACCCAATTATAAATGTAGGAGATGATTCTACTGTATGTTTGATTAAATCAAGCAACAAGAGCCTTTTTTAGTATGCACGCTGCAGTTTGAGCTCACATTCAATGTGTCAGCTCGTAGTGTATGTGGGTATGAAATATGACATTGTTATTATATCTCCGAGAGGATTTTTGTATCAATATGGGGGACGACTAGGAGACATCAACCAATGAGGCTGTATATCAGCTGATGCAATGTATGGTAATGTCTGTATCTACTGTAGATAAGGAAATTAAACTTCCATCTCTCTCTCTCAATTCAATTTCAATTTATTAGCATGGGAAACATATGTGTACATTGCCAATGCAAGTGAAATAGATAATAAACAAAAGTGAAATAAACAATAAAACATTACACTCAGAAAAGTTCCAAAAGAATATAGACATTTAAAATGTCTATATACAGTGTTGTAACGATGTGCAAGTAGTTAAAGTACAAAAGGGAAAATAAATAAACATAAATATGGGTTGTCTCTCTCTCTCTTTCCCCTAAAAACTCCCTCCAGATAAGGAGAAAATGGCACTATAAACTGATGAGTCAGTCTGAATCCACCGAGAGACTGCTTGTGACTACTATCTCCTTAATTTTTCCACAGACATGACTCTTATTCAATAGCTGAAATTAATCCTTATCTTCAACTGTAGCCCTGATAAAACAGGAGCAATTACATTACCATAGTAACCTCGCTTTACAGCACCAAAAATGTATGACCGAAATTAAAAGATGAATGTAATTCCCAAGATAAATCTCATGCTTTATCAGTTATTTTATGACAACATTCACTTTTGAAATTCAAATAATTTAAACCGTGTCAATAGTTAAGGAAATGAACAGTCAAGGTGAAGGTCTATGGTCTATGGTGAATCAGCGAGCTAACTAACAATGCACTGTTGCTTTCCACAGTACATACAAAGAAAACAGTAACAATCACAATAAAACATAACAAACAGTAATATTTGGAGGTAAACCAGAAATCAATATACAGTATTCATAACATTAGATGGTGTAGCCTGGAGTTCTTCTTTCATTGCAACTGTAGTACATATTCTTCAGTCCATAATGAGTCTTTATTTATTTGTCTAAGCTCTGTAATGATATGGACAAGGTGCCAGGGGTCGCCAGAGCTACAGGTGGTTGGCAAGACCAGGAAATCAAGAAGGTCCATTCCAGTTTGACTGTAACATGTCTGACATGTTCTCTACATTACATTAGGGCACAGCCAGGAGGGCAGGGCAGGTCAGGACAACTCAACCTGACTCACCATGTCATCATTAGAAACCCACCTCACCAACACAATACTCCAGGAGGGCAGGGCAGGTCAGGACAACTCAACCTGACTCACCATGTCATCATTAGAAACCCACCTCACCAACACAATACTCCAGGAGGGCCCAGGAATATAAGCAGGAAACGCATCCACCACAAATAAAACTATACAAAGCCCCTGTTGTCTACTTTAGATCACTGACTTTTAAGTGAAAATTCTCCAGCTGTAAAGTAAGGATATCTAGGCTAACTGGTTCTCTACATGCCCTTTAGCTGTTAGGTTAGATGTTAGGTTAGATGTTAGGTTAGATGTTAGGTTCGATGTTAGGTCAGCTGTTAGGTTAGATGTTAGGTTAGATGTTAGGTTAGCTGTTAGGTTAGCTGTTAGGTTAGATGTTAGGTTAGAGCTGTTAGGTTAGCTGTGTTAGCTGTCTGTAGGTTAGAGTTAGGTTAGCTGTTTAGGTTTGCTGTTAGGTTAGCTGTTAGGTTAGATGTTAGGTTAGACTGTTAGGTTAGCTGTTAGGTTAGATGTTAGGTTAGCTGTTAGGTTAGATGTTAGTTAGCTGTTGAGGTTTAGCTGTTAGGTTGCTGTTAGGTTAGATGTTAGGTTAGATGTTAGGTTAGCTGTTAGGTTAGCTGTTAGGTTAGCTGTTAGGTTAGATGTTAGTTAGCTGTTAGGTTAGCTGTTAGTTAGATGTTTAGTTAGCTGTTAGGTTAGCTGTTAGGTTAGCTGTTAGGTTAGCTGTTAGGTTAGATGTTAGTTAGCTGTTAGGTTTAGCTGTTAGGTGTTAGCTGTGTTAGGTTAAGATGTGTTAGGTTAGATGTTAGTTAGCTGTTAGGTGTTAGCTGTTAGGTTAGCTGTTAGGTTAGATGTTATTTAGCTGTTAGGTTAGCTGTTAGGTTATGCTGTTAGGTTGGTTAGGGATTGTTAGGTAGGGGTTTAGTGTTAGGTTAGGTAGAGCTGTTTAGGTTAGATGTTAGGTTAGGTG
>NC_036854.1:5275653-5284144 GCF_002910315.2 Salvelinus sp. IW2-2015 | reverse complement strand
GTGAGTGTTAGGTGTAGGTTTAGGTTATGTTAGGGTATGTTAGGGTTATGTTAGGTATGTTAGTGGTAGGGTGAGTGTTAGGGTATGTTTAGGGTAGTGTTAGGGTGTGTTGGTGAGTGTTAGGGTATGTTGGGTGAGTTTAGGGTAAAACGTTAGGGTGAGTGTAGGGTTGTTAGGGTGAGTGTTAGGGTATGTTTAGGGTTAGTGTTAGGGGTTAGTGTTAGGGTATGTTAGGGTTTGTGTAGGGTATGTTTAGGGTAATGTTGGGTATGTTAGGGTATGTTAGGGTGAGTGTTAGGGTAGTGTAGGTATGTTAGGGTATGTATAGGTATGTTAAGGTTAGTGTTAGGTATGTTAGGGTTAGTGTTAGGGTGAGTGTTAGGTTAGGTGCTAGGGTTGTGTAGGGTGAGTGTTAGGGTGAGTGTTAGGGTTGTGTTAGGGTGAGTGTTAGGGTTAGTGTTTAGGGTGAGTGTTAGGGTATGTTAGGGTTATGTAGTATGTTAGGTAGTAGGTAGGTAGGTAGTGTAGGGTAGTGTTAGGGTTTTGTTAGGGTATGTTAGGCTTAGTGTTAGGGTATGTTAGGGTGATGTTAGGTGAGTGTTAGGGGTTAGTTGGTTAGGGTATGTTAGGGTATGTTAGGGTATGTTAGGGTAGTGTTAGGGTATGTTAGGGTATGTTAGGGTATGTTTAGGGTTAGTGCTTAGGTGGAGTGTTAGGTGAGTGTTAGGGTATGTTAGGGTTAGGGTTAGGTTAGGGTTAGGTTAGGGTGTAGGGTTAGGTAGGGTTAGGGTTAGTGTTAGGTATGTTAGGGTTAGTGTTAGGGTATGTTAGGGTTAGTGTTAGGGTATGTTAGGGTATGTTAGGGTATGTTAGGGTTAGTGTTAGGGTATGTTAGGTTAGTGTTAGGTGAGTGTTAGGGTTAGTGTTAGGTATGTTAGGGTTAGTGTTAGGGTATGTTAGGGTTAGTGTTAGGTATGTTAGGGTGAGTGTTAGGTATGTTAGGGTTAGTGTTAGGGTATGTTAGGGTATGTTAGGGTATGTTAGGGTAGTTATTAGGGTATGTTAGGGTGAGTGTTTAGGTATGTTAGGGTATGTTAGGTATGGTTAGGTTAGTTTAGGGTATGTTAGGTCAGGGTATAGCAGGGTCAGGGTTTACCTTCTGATAGAGTCTAACAGGTCGTTGGCTGAAGGTGATTCCGTTGCAAAGCTGTTCTTCCTGGTAGCTCGTCTCAGCTGACCGTCCAGTCTGATGTTCCTTCCCTTGGCATGAGGGTGAACCTGGGCGACTCCAGACTGAGGATCACTGGGGGGCTGACGTCCGCCTCTCCACCCCCGAACCCCCGACACCCCCTCCCCAACCGATGCCACCCTGCAGGGTGAAGTACTGCCTGCTCACCACAGGTCGGGATGTAGAGTCACATCTTCTGGGAGGAGGTAATAACAGAATAAGAAGAGAGGAAAATGATGGTTAATTGGTTAATGGTTACTGAAAGATCCTTGAGTCTTCCAGCCCATTGACACAACGACAGGTTAAAATACCTAGTTGATGAGGACATACAGTATACAGCCTGTAACCCATCTACAGCCTGTACCCATATACAATATACAGCCTGTAACCCCTAAATACAGCCTGTAACCATATACAGCCTGTACCATATACAATATACAGCCTTAACCATATCAGCTGTAACCCATATACAATATACAGCCTGTAACCTATAACAGTATACAGCTGTAACCATATACAGCCTGTAACCATATACAGCCTGTACCCATATACAATATACAGCCTGTAACCCATATACAGCCTGTACCATATACAAATAACAGCCTGTAACCCATATACAGCTGTACCCATACAATATACAGCCTGTAACCCATATACAGCCTGTAACCATATCACGCCTGTAACCCATATACAAGAATACAGCCTGTAACCCATATACAGTATACAGCTTACTTACGCCTGTAACCCTATACGATACAGCCTGTAACCTATATACAGTAAACAGCCTTGTAACCCATTTATACAGTATACAGCCTGTAACCCTATACAGAATACAGCTGTACCCATATACAGATATACAGCCTGTAACCCATATACAGTATACAGCCTGTAACCCATATACAGTATACAGCCTGTAACCCATATATACAGTATACGCCTGTAACCCATATACAGATACAGCCTGTAACCCATATACAGTATACAGCCTGTAACCCATATACAGCATACCAGCTGTAACCATATACAGTATACAGCCTGTAACCCATATACAGTATACAGCCTGTAACCCATATACAATATACAGCCTGTAACCCATATACAGTATACAGCTGTAACCCATATACAGCCGTAACCCATATACAGATATAAACAGCCTGTAACCATATACAGTAACAGCCTGTAACCATATAAGTATACAGCCTGTAACCCATATACATTACGCTGTAACCATGATACAGTATACAGCCTGTAACCTATATACAGTATACAGCCTGTAACCCATATACAGCCTGTAACCCATATACAGCTGTAAACCCATTACCGTATACAGCCTGTAACCCATATACAGTATACAGCCTGTAACCCATATACAGTATACAGCCTGTAACCCATATACAGTATACAGCTGTAACCATATACAGTAATACAGCCTGTACCATATAAGTATACAGCTGTACTATATACGATACAGCCTGTACCTATACAGTACAGCTTAACCATATACAGTCTACAGCCTGTACCCATATACAGTATACAGCCTGTAACCCCATATACAAGAATACAGCCTGTAACCCATATACATTACAGCTATAACACCATATACATATACAGCCTGTAACCATATACAGTTACAGCCTGTAACCATATACTAATAACTGACAATACACAGCCTGTAACCACCCATATACAGTATACAGCCTGTAACCCATATACAGAATAACAGCGACTACGATAACCCACATCATCACACACACGCATACAATACAGCCTGTAACCCATATACAGAATACAGCCTGTAACCCATATACAATATACAGCCTGTTAACCCTATATACAGTATACAGCCTGTAAACCCATATACCAGTATACAGCCTGTTAACCATATACAGAATACAGCCTGTAACCCATATACAGTATACAGCCTGTAACCCATATAAGCATGTAACCCATATACAGATTACAGCCTGTAACCTATATACAGATACAGCCTGTAACCCATATACAGAATACAGCCTGTAACCCATATACAGAATACAGCCTGTAACCCATATACAGTATACACAGCCTGTAACCATATAAAGTATACAGCCTGTACCCATATACAGAATAACAGCCTGTAACCCATATACAGTATACAGCCTGTAAACCCATATACAGAATACAGCCTGTAACCATACTACAGTATACGCCTGTACCATATACAGTATACAGCCTGTAACCCATATATCAGTATACAGCCTGTAACCATATACAGTAATACAGCCTGTAACCATATCTACAGTGATATCAGCCTGTAACCCATATACAGTATACAGCCTGTAACCCATATACAGAATACAGCTGTAACCCATATACAATATACAGCCTGTAGCCTATATCAGTATACAGCCTGTAACCCATATACAGTATACAGCCTGTAACCCATATACAGAATACAGCCTGTAACCCATATACAGTATACAGCCTGTACCCATATACAGCCTGTAACCTATATACAGTTAAGCCTGTAAACCCATATACAGAATACAGCCTGGTAACCCAATACAATATACAGCCTGTAACCTATATACAGAATACAGCCTGTAACCAATACAGCTGTCCTATATACCAGTATACAGCCTGTAACCTATATTCAGTATACAGCCTGTAACCCATATACAGTATACAGCCTGTAACCTATATACAGTATACAGCCTGTAACCCATATACAGCCTGTAACCCATATACAGTATACAGCCTGTAACCCATATACAGTATACAGTCTGTAACATACAGTATACAGCCTGTAACCCATATACAGCCTGTACCCATTATACAGTCTGTAACCCATATACAGTATACAGCATGTAACCCATTACACCTGTAACCCATATACGAATACAGCCTGTAACCCATATACAGAATACGCTGTATCCATATACAGCCTGTAACCCATATACAGTATACAGCTGAACCATATACAGCCTGTAACCCATATACAGAATACAGCCTGTAACCCATATACAGTAACAGTCACCTATCAGTATACTACCAATGCCTGTAACCCATATACATACAGCCTGTAACCCATATACAGAATACAGCCTGTAACCCATATACAGATACAGTCCTGTAACCCATATACAGTAACTAACAGTATCAGCCTGTAACCCATATACAGCCTGTAACCCATATACAGAATACAGCCTGTAACCATCTACAGTATACAGCCTGTTAACCCATAATACAGTATACAGCCTGTAACCCCATATACGAGTATACAGTCTGTAACCCATATACAGAATACAGCCTGTAACCCATATACAGAATACAGCCTGTAACCCATATACAGTATACAGCCTGTAACCATATACAGTATACAGCCTGTAACCAATATACAGAATACAGCCTGTAACCCATATACAGTATACAGCCTGTAACCCATATACAGTATACAGCCTGTAACCTATATACAGCCTGTAACCCATATACAGTATACAGCCTGTAACCTATATACAGCCTGTAACCCATATTACAGCATATACAGCCTGTAACCCATATACAGTATACAGCCTGTAACCCATATACAGTATACAGCCTGTACCCTATACAAATACAGCTGTAACCATATAGTATACCAATCCTGTAACCCATATACAGTATACAGCCTGTAACCTATATACAGCCTGTAACCCATATACAGAATACAGCCGTAACCCATATACAGTATACAGCCTGTAACCCATATACAGTATACAGCCTGTAACCCATATACAGTATACAGCCTGTAACCCATATACAGTATACAGTCTGTAACCCATATACAGAATACAGCCTGTAACCTAATATACAGTATACAGCCTGTAACCCATATACAGAATACAGCCTGTAACCCATATACAGTATACAGCCTGTAACCCATATACAGCCTGTAACCCATATACAGTATACAGCCTGTAACCCATATACAGTATACAGTCTGTAACCCATATACAGAATACAGCCTGTAAACTATATACAGTATACAGCCTGTAACCCATATACAGAATACAGCCTGTAACCCATATACAGTATACAGCCTGTAACCCATATACAGTATACAGCCTGTAACCCATAATACAGTATACAGTCTGTAACCCATATACAGAATACAGCCTGTAACCCATATACAGTATACAGCCTGTAACCCATTATACAGCCTGTAACCCATATACAGAATACAGCCTGTAACCCATATACAGCCTGTAACCCATGTACAGAATACAGCCTGTAACCCATATACAGCCTGTAACCCATATACAATATACAGCCTGTAACCCATATACAGCCTGTAACCCATTACAGAATACAGCCTGTAACCCATATACAGCCTGTAACCCATATACAATATACAGCCTGTAACCCATATACAGCCTGTAAGATGGAGGGAAGAGGACGCAGATCGGTCTGCCTTCTGAGAATCCGTAGGCGAGCGAGTAAACTCCCACTGCCATCAATTCTACTTGCTAACATGCAGTCATTGGAAAATAAAATGTATGACCTATGATTACGACTATCCTACCAACTGGCACTAAAACTGTAATTTCTTACGTTTCACCGAGTTGGTGCTGAACGACGACACGGATAATATAGAGCTGGAGGGATTTTCCATGCACCGGCAGAGAAGAGAAGCTACGTCTGGTAAGATGATTGGTGGGGTGTGTGTCTAATTGTCAATAACAGCTGGTGCACGATGTCTAATATTAAAAGAGTCTTTAGGTATTGCTCGCCTAAGGTAGAGTACCTTATGATAAGCTGTAGACCACACTATCTACCAAGAGAGTTCTCATCTATATTTTTCGTAGCCACTTATTTACCACCACAAACCGCTGCTGGCACTAAGACCGCACTCAATTCTATCCTCCTGATTCCTGCTTACAAGCAAAAACTAAAGCAGGAAGTACCAGTGACTCACTCAATACGGAAGTGGTCAGATGACGCAGATGCTAAGCTACGGGACTGTTTCGCTAGCACAGACTGGAATATGTTCCATGATTCATCCAATGGCATTGAGGAGTACACCACCTCAGTCACCGGCTTCATCAATAAGTGCATCGACGACATCGTCCCCACAGTGACCGTACGTACATATCCCAACCAGAAGCAATGGATTACAGGCAACATCCGCATCAAGCTAAAGGCTAGAGCTGCCGCTTTCAAGGAGCGGGACACTAATCCGGACGCCTTTGAGAAATCCTGCTATGCCCTCAGACAAACCATCAAACAAGCAAAGCATCAATACAGGATCAAGATTGAATCCTACTACACCGACTCTGACGCTCGTCGGATGTTGACTTTGCTTGAAAACTATTACGGACTAAAAAAGGGAAACCCAGACGCGAGCTGCCCAGTGACGCGAGCCTACCAGACGAGCTAAATGCCGTTTATGCTCCCTTCGAGGCAAACAACACTGAAGCATGCGCGAGAGCTGTTCTGGATGGCTGTGCCTCGAGGCGAGCAGTTTAAAACGGCATTGTTGGTTAAGGGCTTGTAAGTAAGCATTTCACTGTAAGGACTACACGTGTTGTATTCGGCGCATGTAACAAATAACATWTGATTTGATTTGATGCCGGCTGGTCGTTCGTTCTATCGGTTCGGTTGTCAGAGAAGCGACCCAGTCTTTAAGTCTTTTTGTTCTGTATCTATGAACACGACCCAGTCGTTTGTTCTAAATGTTCTATTGCCATACTGGCTGGCAACGTTCTTATCCCTTTGCTTGCTAGCTAGCCAACTACGGCTAATTTACGGTCACGTCAAACAGTGCAGCAAGAATATCAACAGTAAGGTGTTGAAGCTGTTTTCTAGTGACATTTATTTGGATATATCCATAACAATGAGCTAATGAGGTGTGATTTCACCCTGGCATAGAAAATGTGCTCTCTCATCAGGACACTGTTGTTCAGAGGAGCTAGCCAACAACACAGCTAACACAATCACTTCAAACTGAAGCTGGAAAGACTGAAAACTAGCTGCACTTCGTTTCATTTCACCTGTTTTCAATTGACATTTCTTTGTATAATGATTTCAACTAGCTGAGAAACGCTGTCTGTCTGTCTGTCTGCCTGCCTGCCTGCCTGTCTGTCTGTCTGTCTGTCTCGTCCCGACACGTTCGTTACTATGGGACAGATGGAGATCCAATCGGAATATTGAAACAATGTTGCAAATGTCGACGAGACACACAGCAAGGTTTATACAAATCTCCGCTGTTGAAAACAAAATGTTTGTCTAAAAGAAATGTGAGATAATGTCTAGGTGTTTTTTATAGTGGAGATCAAGTTTATAAATTGCCTGGCTGGGCTGATGAGACAGTGGATTGCGCAGTCAGATGKAACAGAGTAAATAGGCTTTTTTAACATGGTGTGGCTTATGCTTCATTCTCCAGCATAGTGAATGCTTGACTGCTTACTACAATACCTTGTTCTGGTCACTAGACCCTTTTGAGGGAAATCTCTGTCAGGTATGTTCAGGTATGGTTGGGTATTGGTCAGGTTTGGCCAGGTATGAGAATTTGAGGTAATTCCCAAACGTATCCAGTGGCGATTTTAGCATGTACATATTGTTGGTACAAATGTTGTATTATTTTTTATTATGCATGCCATCAACGACACTACACAACATTAAACAATACATTAATTGCACTATAACGGTGACAGACGGTGCACACAAACTGTTAGGGCCTACATAAAGCTGTCCCCACAGCAGAGTCCCCAACAGCAGAGTCCCAACACCTTACCACTGCTACACCTGGCTATCAGCAGAGCCTTGTCTGGCAGCGAAACAGTTCATTCAGCCTCATGTACTGCCTCTAAAAGATACATAGCTGATATGGCTGACTTGCTTAAACAAATGTGGTTTCTACTGACAATTGACATGTACAAGCTATGGCATAAGGGAACGATTAGYGGATTAGAGGCAATCCGTAATTTCGGTTACTATGGCTGCAATCCCGTTAACGGGATCGATATGACAACAGCCAGTGAAAGTGCAGGGCGCCAAATTCAACAAGCAATCTCATAATTAAAATCCTCAAACATACAAGTATTCACACCATTTTAGATACACTTCTTGTTAATTCCCAGGTCGTTGCTGCAAATGAGAACGTGTTCTCAGTCAACTTACCTGGTAAAATAACGGTAAAATAAAAAAATAAATAAAAAAATCCCAACACAGTGTCCGATTTCAAAAAGGCTTTACAGCGAAAGCACCACAAACGATTATGTTAGGTCACCGCAAAAATCACAGAAA
>NC_036854.1:5269019-5275206 GCF_002910315.2 Salvelinus sp. IW2-2015 | reverse complement strand
CGTGTTTGGTAAACAAATCCAAAGTCAGGAAGCACGTTCACTAAAAGCAGACGAAATGTCAAAAAGTTCCGTAACAGTCAGTAGAAACATGTCAAACGATGTATTGAATCAATCTTTGGAATGTTTTTAACATAAATCTTCAATAATGTTCCAACCGGAGAATTCCATTGTCTTCAGAAGTGCGATGGAACAGAGCTCCCTCTCATGTGAACGCGCATGGTCAGAGCATGGTCAGGTCATGATAGACCTGACTCATTCCCGTCTCCTTCGGCCCCACTTCACAGTAGAAGCATCAGACAAGGTTCTACAGACTGTTGRYATCTAGTGGAAGCCGTAGRAAGTGCAAACTGACCCATATCCCACTGTGTATTCGATAGRCGATGAGTTGAAAACCTACAAACCTCAGATTTCCCACTTCCTGGTTGGATTTTTTTCTCTGGTTTTTGCCTGCCATATGAGTTCTGTTTTACTCACAGACATCATTCAAACAGTTTTAGAAACTGCAGAGTGTTTTCTATGCAATACTAATAATAATATGCATATATTAGCAACTGGGACTGAGGAGCAGGCAGTTTACTCTGGGGACCTCTGGGCACCTTTTCATCCAAGCTACTCAATACTGCCCCTGCAGCCATAAGAAGTTAAGACATTAATGAGCAAGTCGACGACGGACATAGTCAATATAACTATTTGTTCAGCACTTTTGAAATGTACAGCGACAGAATTCAGAACATGGGCCATTCTTACACTATTCTCCCTGTACACCAAGTCAGAAACGTAGGATAAATAAAGGGGGCTCTTATATGAATGAAAACTCTTATATTATTCGATGATTACATTTCTCTAAAACAGGCTATAGGCTAAATGTGCAAGTCAGAACAGTAGGTTGTTATAAGGGGGAAAGGGACCAAATTATTAGGGTGAGGCACATGGGCTACTAACAGCTTACTACACACCATACACTTAGTATTACTTTCTTAGCTACAGTATACATATTTCCCTGGCATATTACATCATTTATGCAGCAGCATACAAGACATTTTTGGATTCACCTTGTTGTGCTGTGCTCACTTGAACAGGATGGTGGCGCGGTGTTCCTTTGCGGAGAAATTTTGTTGTTAAGCTTTGTCATCAAAGTCTGGCATTATCTAGTTTTATGGTGCTTTCAAGACAACTTGAACTCGAGGAAAAACAAGGTTGAATCATGACGTTAGTGATCTTCAGGTCTGAGCTCTAGAAAGTTCCTGAGTGGCGCAGCTGTCTAAGGCACTGCATCTCAGTCACTACAGTCCCTGGTTCGAATCCAGGCTGTTTCACATTTCGCTGTGATTGGCAGTCCCATAGGGTGGGGCACAATTGGCCCAGCGTTATCTGGGGTAGGTCATCATTTTAAATAAGAATTTGTATAATCTACAATTTATCTTCATTATTTCTCTTCATATGACAAGGATTTGCCAGTAGATCGTCAAATTGATTCATGATGATGACTGCTAGCTGAGATTGTAAAAGTATGATGTTGACATGATCGGTCCAATCAAAGCTACTGTAGATATAACGTGAATTTAATTAACCCACAGAAGAGAAGAATCTGGTATATCAGGAGGGTAGAGACTATAGATCTGGTATCATAGGAGGTAGAGGACCCTATAGACTGTATCATCAGGAGGGTAGGGATAATAGACTGGTATCATCAGGAGGGTAGAGACTATAGTACTGGTACCTCAGGAGGTAGAGCTAAGATGGTATCATCAGGAGGGTAGAGACTATAGACTGGTATCATCAGGAGGGTAAGAACTATAGACTGGAATCATCAGGAGGGTAGAGACTATAGACGGTAATCATCAGGGAGGGTAGACTAAGACTGGTGATCATCAGGAGAGTAGAAGACTATAGACTGGATCCATCAGGAGAGGTAGAGACTATAGACTGGTATCATCAGGAGGGTAGAGACTATAGACTGGTATTCCATCAGGAGGGTAGAGACTATAGACTGGTATCATCAGGAGGGTAAGAGACTATAGACTGGTATCATCAGGCAGAGTAGAGACTATATACTGGTATATCAGATGTAGAGCTAAGACTGGTATCATAGGGAGGGTAGAGACTATAGACTGGTATCATCAGAGGGTAGAGACTATAGACTGGTATCATCAGGAGGTAGAGACTATAGACTGGTATCATCAGGGGGTAGAGACTATAGACTGGTAATCAATCAGGAGGGTAGAGACTATAGACGGTATCATCAGGAGGGTAGAGACTATAGACTTGGTATCATCAGAGGGTAGAGACTATGACTGGTATCATCAGGAGGGTAGAGACTATAGACTGGTATCATCAGGAGGGTAGAGACTATAGACTGGTATACATCAGGAGAGATAGAGACTATAGACTGGTATCATCAGGAAAGGTAGAGACTATATGACTGGTATCATCAGGAGGGTAGAGACTATAGACTGGTATCATCAGGAGGGTAGAGACTATAGACTGGATATCAGGAGGGTGAGACTATAGACGGTACCATAGGAGGTAGAGACTAGTGTATCATCAGGAGGTACGAGACATAGACTGATCATCAGGAGGTAGACTATAGACTGTATTAGGGGTAGAGACAATAATAGACTGGTACATCAGGAGGGTAGGACTATAGACTGGTACATCAGGAGGGGTAGAGACTATAGAACTGGTATCATCAGGAGGGTAAGAGACTATAACTGGGTATCACAGGGGGTAGAAGACTAGATGACGTATCATCAGAGGAGTAGAGGACTATAGACTGGTATCATCAGGCAGAGTAGAGACTATAGACTGGTATTAGGAAGTAACTGATGGCATCAGGAGAGAGCATAGACTGATTAGAGGGCTAAGTGTATCATCAGGGAGGGTAGAGACTATAGACTGGCTATCATCAGGAGAGTAGCAGACTTAAGACTGGTATCATCGGAGGGTAGAACTATAGAACTGGTATCATCAGAGGGTAGAGACTAATGATGCATCATTGAGCGTAGAGACTAGCTGTATCATCAGCAGGGTAGAGACTATAGACTCGGCTATTAGAGAGGTGTAGAGGACTAATAGACTGGTATTCATTCGGAGGTAGAGACTATTCAGGACTGGTACTCATCAGGAGAGTAGAGCCTAGAGATTGGGTATCATCAGGAGGAGTATGAGACTATAGAGCTGGTATCTCAGGATAGGGCTATGGGCTATACAGAGAGACCTACTAGACTGGTATCATCAGAGAGAGGTAGAGACTAATAGATGGTATCATCAGGAGGATAGAGACTATAGAAGGTAATCATCAGAGGCAGGATATTAATGGTCTCCACGGGTGAGGAGTACGACTGGCTACCATCAGGAGTGTTGTAGGAGACTAGACTGGTATCATCAGGAGGGTAGAGACTATCAGACCCGTATCCATACGGAGGCGTAGAGACTACTAGACTGGTATCATCACGGAAGTGTTAGACTAATAGACTTATCAGGAGCTGAGATTATATAGGCATGGAGGTAGGACTATAGCACTGGTATCATAGGAGGGTAGACTATATGATCGGTCTCATCAGGAGGGTTAGACAACTATTAGCTGGTATCATCAGGAGGGTAGAGACTATAGACTGGTATCATCAGGAGGTAGAGACTATAGACTGGTATCATCAGGAGGGTAGAGACTATAGAACTGGTATCATCAGGAGGGTAGAGACTATAGACTGGTATCATCAAGGAGGGTAGAGACTATAGACTGGTATCATCAGGAGGTAGAGACTATAGACTGGTATCATCAGGAGGGTAGAGACTATAGACTGGTATCATCAGGAGGGTAGAGACTATAGACTGGTATCATCAGGAGAGTAGAGACTATAGACTGGTATCATCAAGGAGGGTAGAGACTATAGACTGTATCATCAGGAGGTAGAGACTATAGACTGGTATCATCAGGAGGGTAGAGACTATAGACTGGTATCATCAGGAGGGTAGAGACTATAGACTGTATATCAGGAGGGTAGACTTAGACTGGTAATCAGGGAGGTAGAGACTATAGACTGGTTCATCAGGAGGGTAGAGACTATAGACTGGTATCATCAGAGGGTAGAGACTATAGACTGGTTCATCAGGAGGGTAGAGACTATAGACTGTATCATCAGGCGAGTAGAGACTATAGACTGGTATCATCAGGAGAGTAGAGACTATAGACTGGTATCATCAGGAGGGTAGAGACTATAGACTGGTATCATCAGGAGGGTAGAGACTATAGACTGGTATCATCAGGACGGTAGATGCTATAGACTGTATCATCAGGGGTAGAGATAAGACGGGTATCTAGTGAGTACGATCGCTGTATCATCAGGGAGGCGTAGAGACTATAGAGACCTGGTACATCAGGAGGGTAGAGACTATAGACTGGTATGCATCAGGGGGTAGAGCTATAGACTGTATCATCCAGACGAAGCGGTAGAGCTCGATAGACTGGTATCTCAAGGAGAGTAGAGACTATAGATAGGTATCATCAGAAGGGAGAGGTATAGACTGTATCATAGACGGTAGATAGCTATCATCAGCGAGGAGTAGAGACTATAGACTCGTTATCCATCAGGAGGGTAGAGACTTAGACTGGTGATCATAGGAGGGTAGAGACTATAACTGGCTATCCATCAGGAGGGTAGAGACTATAACCTGATCATAATCAGGGAGGAGTAGAGACTATAGACCTGGTATCATCAGGAGTTAGGATCGAGACTGATCTCGGCATGAGTCATATGCATCAGGAGGGTAAGAGACTATAGACTGGTATCATCAGGAGGTAGAGACTATAGACTGGTATCATCAGGAGGGTAGAGCTATAGACTGGTATCATCAGGAGGAGTAGAGACTATAGACTGGTATCATCAGGAGGGTAGAGTATAGACTGGTATCATCAGGAGAGTAGAGACTATAGGACTTGGTATCATCGAAGGAGGGTAGAGATATAGACTGTATCATCAGGAGGGTAGAGACTATAGACTGGTCATCATCAGGAGAGTAGAGACTATAGACGGTAGCATCAGGAGAGTAGAGACTATAGACTGGTATCATCAGAGAGAGTAGAGACTATAGACTGGTATCATCAGGAGGGTAGAGACTATAGACTGGTATCATCAGGAGGGTAGAGACTATAGACTGGTATCATAGGCAGGGTGAGACATAGACTGGTAATCATAAGTGGTCCAGGAGAACACGGGTAGAGACTATAGGGACTTCGGTATCATTCAGGGAGAGTAGAGACTATAGACTGGTTCATCAGGAGAGTTAGAGACCTATAGACTGGTATCATCAGGAGGGTAGAGGACTTATAGAGCTGGTATCATCAGTGAGAGGACTAGATGGTATCTATGAGATAGCCTTGTGGTAATTCAGTCAGGAAGCACGATGAAGACTGGACTAGGAAGTAGACTTAGAGGTTCATCAGGAGAGTAGAGACTATAGACTGGTATCACGGGGGAGGAGCATGACATAGACTAGGTTATCATCAAGGGAAGGGTGCAGACTAATAGACTGTTCAATCAGGGGGTAGAGACTATAGACTGGTATCATCAGGAGAGTCGAAGATCATAGACTGTACTCGGGGAATACTTAGATGTGACAGGAGGTACGCAGACTAAGACTGGTATCATCAGCAGGGTAGAGACTATAGACTGGTTTACCTGCATGGGGAGATAGAGACTATAGACTGGTACCGATCAGTCTGAGTTAATATAATTTAACATTAGCGAATCAACAACGACTGCGAGGCGTGGGCTTCAAATGGAATGCACGAAAGCTCCGGGGGGGTTAACGGAAGCTGTTGGAGATGATTGGTAGATTAAGAAATGCCCTATGCCGGCGAGGTCTTCTATTTGCTAACGAAGGTCTGTGTGACACGTCACGGTCCACCAAGACTTTTGGACAGAGAGTGTCTGGGAACGAGATTCCGTTATTGACAGTTCCACTTCTGTTTTTTACATGGCCTACGTATCTGTCCGATCAACAGTTGACGTGGTGAGGTCATAATCCACTGTCAGCTGATATGAGGTTGGGTGTGATAGAGTAGTAAGGTAGGAGGTGGTGTGTGGTGTGTGTGTGTGTGTGTGTTGTGTGTGTGTGTGGTGTTGTGTGTGTGTGTGTGTGTGTGTGTGTGTGTGTGTGGTGTGTGGTGTGTGTGTGGTGTGTGTGT
>NC_036854.1:5256142-5268994 GCF_002910315.2 Salvelinus sp. IW2-2015 | reverse complement strand
CTTTTATCTGTGAGCCAATGACCTTGGAGCTTCTTGGAGGGCACCTTCTAATGTAACTCATATGGCAGTACCCAGACTTGCATCTTTTGAGCTCTCCCGTTAGATGTTGCGAAGGGAGAGACTATAGTACTGGATTCATCAGGAGGGTTAGAGACTATAGACTGGTTATCATCCAGGGGTAGGACTATGCTGTGATTGTAATCATCAGCGGAGGTTTAGAGACCTATCAAGATAGGTATCATCAGGAGGGTAGAGGGACTTAACCAGGGGGATTTTATCTAGGGGGTGAGACTATAGATGGTTGCTAGAGAGGTGCGGTGTAGGACTATAGAACTTGGTTCATCAGCGAACGAAAAACCAACACGTGTGTCCGGATAGAGACATTTTTATTAGAAAGAGGGACTATGACTGTTTCCATCAGAGAGGCTGGGTAGGGACTAATAGACTGGTATCATCAGTGAGGGTAAGATAAGTATGGCTACTCAGTAGACTAGGGTATCATTCACGGAGGGGAGATAGAGACTACTAGACTGGTATCATCCAGAGGGTAAAGCATAAGAAATCATCGGGAGTAGAGACTATAGTGGTATCTCAGCGGAGGGTTCGACTAATGACTGGTATCATAAGGAGGAGTAGAAGAGACATATAGACTGGATATCATCAGCGAGGTAGGGACTATAGATCGGTGGTAACAGGAGTGGTAGAGATACTAGATGGTATATCCGGTAGACTAAGGACTGATTCAGAGAGAGTAGAGACTATAGACTGGTATCATCAGGAGGGTAGAGACTATAGACTGTATCATCAGGAGAGTAGAGACTATAGACTGGTATCATCGGGAGTAGAGACTATAGACTGGTATCATCAGGGAGGGTAGAGACTATAGACTGGTATCCATCAGGAGGGTAGAACTATAGACTGGTATCATCGGGAGGTAGAGACTATAGACTGGTATCTAGCGGGTAGAGACTATAGACTGGTTCATCAGGAGAGTGAGACGTCATAGACTGGTATCATCAGGAGGGTAGAGACTATAGAACTTGGTACATCATCACGGAGGGTAGAGACTATAGACTGGTATCATCAGGAGGGTAGAGACTATGACTGGTATCAATCAGGAGGGTAGAGACTATAGACTGGTATCATCAGGAGAGTAGAGACTATAGACTGGTATCATCAGGAGGGTAGAGACTATAGACTGGTAATCAGAGAGGGTAAGATAGACTGGTATCATCAGGAGGGTAGGACTATAGACTGGTATCAAGACAGGGAGAGTAGAGACTAGGACTGGTATCATCAGAGGTAGGACAAGACTGTATCATCAGGAGGGTAAGGAGACTATAGACTGGTATCATCAGGAGGGTAGAGACATATGACTGGTATCATCAGGAGGTAGAGACTATAGACTGGTATCATCAGGGAGGGTAGAGACTATAGACTGGGTATCATCAGGAGAGTAGTAGGACTATAGACTGGTATCATCAGGAGGGAGAGAGACTATAGACTGGTACATCATCAGGAGGGTAGAGACTATAGACTGGTATCATCAGGAGGGTAGAGACTATAGACTGGTATCATCAGGGAGGGTAGAGACTATAGACTGGTATCATCAGGAGGTAGAGACTATAGACTGGTATCATCAGGAGGGTAGAGACTATAGACTGGTATCATCAGGCGATGGTAGAGACTATAGATGGTATCAATCAGGGGGGTGAGACTATAGGACCCAGTATCATCAGGAGGGTAGAGACTATAGACTGGTATCATCAGAGAGGAGTTGAGGACTATAGACTGCGTTATCATCAGCAGAGGGTAGAGGACTATAGACTGGTATCATCAGAGGGTAAGACTATAGACGGGGTATATAGGGAGAGCTAGACTGTTAGGGTAGCACTTATGACTGCTCATCAGGAATTGAAACTTAGCGGTTCCAGGGGTAGAGGACTATAGACTGGATATTTCAGGAGGTAGAGACTATAAGACTGGTATCATCGGAGGGTAGAGACTATAGACTGGTAATCAATCAGAGGGGTAGAGACTATATGACTGCGTACATAAGGAGCGGTAGAGACTAGACTGGTATCATCAGCAGGAGTAGAGACTATAGACTGGCTATATCAGAGGGTGTAGAGACTATAGACTGGTTCATCGGAGGGTAGAGGACTATAAACTGTATCAAATCAGGATGGTAGAGATAATACTGTTCCATCAGAGAAGGTAGAGACTATAGACTTATAATCAAAGAGGTAGATGATCATCAGGAGGGTAGAGACTATATGACTGGTATCATCAGGAGGGTAGAGACTATAGACTGGCTATCATCCAGAGGAGGGTACGAAGCCTTAGACTGGTATCGGAATGACTAAGAGGTTACAGGAAGTAGAGACTATAGACTGGTATCATCAGGGTAGAGGATAATAGAGACAATAGAGAATAGACGTATCATCAGCGATGAGCTAAGGAGGTATCGACTCATGAATCGCTTAGGGTGAGGACCTATACGATCGCTATCCATCAGGAGTGAGGAGACATAGAACTGGTATCATCAGGAGGGTAGAGACTATCTAGACTGCTATCATAGGACGAGTAGAGCCTACTAGACTGGTATATCACGGAATGTTGAGGACTACATAGACTGGTTATCAGGAGGGTAGAAGACTTATAGACCTGGTCACATCAGGAGAGTTAGAGACTATAGCTGGTATGCATCAGGAGGGTAGAGACTATAGATCGTTCATCAGGAGGGGTAGAGACTATAGACTGGTATCATCAGAGGGTAGAGACTATAGACTTGGTATCATCCGAGAGGGTATAGGACTATAGACTGGTATCATCGGGGGGTAGAGACTATAGACTCGTATCATCAGGGCGGTAGAGACTATTAGACTTGGTTCATCAGAGAAGTAGAGACTATAGACTGGTATCATCAGGAGGGTTAGAGACCTATAGACTGTATCATCCGGAGGTAGAGACATATGACTGGTATCATCAGGAGAGTAGAGACTATAGACTGGTATCATCAGGAGGGTAGGACTATAGACTGGTATCATCAAGGGGTAGAAGACTATAGACTGGTATCATCAGGAGGTAGGACTATAGATGGTATCATCAGAGAGGGTACACGACACTATAGACTGGTACCATCAGGAGGGTGAGACTATAGACTGGTATATCAGCAGGAGGGTAGAGACTATAGACTGGTATCATCAGGAGGGTAGAGACTCATAGACTGGTATCATCAGGAGAGTAGAGCATATGCTGCGTATCCATCAGGAGGGTAGGAGACTATATAGGACTGGGTATCATCAGGAGGGTAGAGACTATAGACTGGTATTCATCGGAGGTAGAGACTATAGAACTGGTATCATGCAGGGCGAGATAGATGGATCAGTGAATGAGATCCACTGAGATTGCGCATCAGGAGAGCTAGAGACTATAGACTGGTAATCATCAGCGAGGTTCAGAGACCTATAGACTGGTACCATCAGCGAGGGTGACTTATAGATGATCATGGAATGTAAGACATCGGTATCATTAGGAGGGTAGAGACTATAGACTCGTATCATCAGGAGGCTAGAGACTATAGACGGTATCATAGGACGAGGTACGAGACTATAGACTGGTATCATCAGGAGGGTAGAGACTATAGACTGTATCATCAGGAGGGTAGAGACTATAGACTGGTATCATCAGGGGGTAGACTATAGACTTGGTATCATCGGGCGGAGATCTCATAGATGGTATTCAGGAGAGTAGAGACTATAGACTGGTATCATCAGGAGGGTAGAGACTATAGACTGGTATCATAGAGAGGTAGACTATAGACTGGTATCATCAGCGAGGGTAGAGACTATAGACTGGTATATCAGGCAGGGTAGAACTATAGACTGCGTATCATCAGGAGAGTAGAGAGACTATAGACTGGTATCCATCAGGAGGTAGAGGACTATAACTGGTATCCATCAGGGAGGTAATGAGACTATAGATGGTATCATCAGGAGGTTAGGGACTAGTTAGACTGGTATCATCAGGCGAGGGGTAGAACGTCATAGACTAGTACCATCAGCGGAGGGTAGAGACTATAGCTAGGTCATCATCAGCGAGGTTAGAGACTATAGACTGTGTATCATCGGAGGGTAGGACTATAGACTGGACATCATCCAGGAGAGTAGAGACTATGCACTGGTAATCATCAGGAGGGTAGTAGACTATGACTAGGTATCATCCAGGAGAGTAGAGCGACTACTAGGACTTGGATATCATCAGCGTGAGGGTAGACGACATAATAGGACTGGTACTCATCAGCGAAGGGTAGAGGACCTTACTAGCACTGATATCTCAGGAGGGTAGACGACTCATGACTGGCGTCACTCATCAGCGAGGGTAGAGGCTATAAGATCGGTCTAGTCAATACTCAGGAGAGTAGAGAACTACTATCACGTGGTACCTCATCAGAGAGAGTAGAGACTACTACGACTGGTATCACTCAGGCAGGCGCTTAGAGACTATAGACTGGTATCATCAGGAGGGTAGAGACTATAGACTGGTATCATCAGGAGGGTAGAGACTATAGACTGGTATCATCAGGAGGGGTAGAGACTATAGACTCGGTATCATCAGGAGGGTAGAGACTATAGACGGTATCATCAGGAGAGGTAGAGACTATAGACTGGTATTCATCAGGGAGGGTAGAGACTATAGACTGGTATCATCAGCAGAGGGTAGAGACTATAGACTGGTATCTCAGGAGGGATAGAGACTTAGACTGGTATCATCAGGAGAGTACAGAGACTATAGACTGGTATCATCAGGAAGGTAGAGACTATAGACTGGTATCATCAGGAGGGTAAAGACTATAGACTGGTATCATCAGGAGGGTAGGGCTGATTAGACTAGGTTATCATCAAGGCCGAGGGTCTCGCAGACTAATAGACTCGTCACCATCAGCGGGGGTAGAGACTAGCGAGACTTGGTATCATCAGGAGGGTCGAGACTCATAGACTGCTTATCAGGGGTACGCAGACATAGACTGGTCATGCATTCAGAGGGTAGAGACTATAGACTGGTTTACCATGCATGGGGAATAGAGACTATAGCTGGGTACCATCAGCGCAGGCTGAGAGACGTATAGACTGGTCTCATGCAGGAGGGAATAGAGACTATTAGCACTGGTGATCATCTCTCTCTTCTGGGTGTGTGTGTGTGTGTGTGTGAGAGAAACTGGGCTGATCTAAAAGGAAACAATGGTCATAATGGCTAGAAAACCACAGCTAGCTTTGCAAACTAATCTTATATGGCTAAACTACAAGGCAACTAGCTAGCGTTACTATGGACTACATGAGCTGGGAAGTTAACACAGCTTCAAATGTTTAGAGCAATAAGACCAGATGAATAACAGTTGTTATTACAATGTCATTACATACAAATATATATTAATAAATAAACTACAACATTAAAACATTTTGGAAAAAGTGCCTAAAAATAAATACTAAATATAACCGGAAACACAATATTTAACTTCTATTGAATTCATCTGACACATCTCGGGGATTCTCTGTTTTCTCCCACGCATTGGAGATCAWGTCAAATAAAAAATAACCATACAACATTTTTATGTAAATAAATAAATTACAAGTTAGAGACTTTTAGGTTTTAGTCTAAGACATCGTTCGAGAATCACGCTCTCGTCTTTCCCGCGCACCGGAGAGCTGCAAGTCCGCCGTCGGTCGTCAGCGGTGCTGCAGCTCGAGCTGCCCACTTCAGTTCTCCGTGGACCGTCTTTATCAACACCGCGAAAAAGGCGCGCTCCATTGCTAAGTGCTCTCAATGATTAAATAGAGACGGAGAGCGGTGTGAACATTCATTATTATGCTGTGAATAGAGACGGAGAGCGGTGTGAACATTCATTATTATGCTGTGAATAGAGACGGAGAGCGGTGTGAACATTCATTATTATGCTGTGATGACTAAAATCAGAAGGTCTTAGATCTTACCTAAAGGTTTATGCGTTGTGTTGCCCATTATATTCACTGATGCGGCTCACTGGTTGACGAGGGAATTCCGAATGCAATATCTCTCTGTCCATCCATTTATGTCTGTCCAATATGGTGTGTCAAAGAGCTGCTTATTTGTCTTTTAGTCTGAGTATTTCTGACCCATTTGAATAGCGCTGTGTCTCCTTAATGAAGCATGGACATTCTCTGTAATGTTATCTCTGCAAGAAATATGACGATCAGGCAGGCTGCTCTCTCTCTCTCTCTCTCTCTCTCTCTAAACAGCAGTGCTAACTGGCGCACTGTGCCTCCCCCCTCCTCTCTTCAGTATCCTCTCTCTCTCTCTATCTTCTCCGTGACTTTAAAGAAACAGTAAGCTTCGCTGTGCTCCTCTCCCAGGCAGATACAGAATCTAAGGCACAGTGGACTCAGCTAGTTAGTGTGCTGCTCTGAGTCGAATTGACTATCCATGGGCAACACAACACACAACAGAACTACTGTCTAAACTGAATGCTTGGATCAACTCACTCCGAGGTCAACTCAGGACCGTTTCATGTAATAATCCCTGTTCACAATTATACAACATCAGTTTAATATCAAATAACAGAGTCGTCGAGACATTTCCCAGATACGGAGAAATTGGAGGACAGTTATTAGATCATTACCTAAACTCATTATTCAGCTTTCATCGAGTTCCAGTTCCTTTGGTGGCGTGTCGTGAAGGTCAATACCATTTCCCGTCCTGTCTCTGTCTCGACACAACATCAAATACATGCTTTTATTAAAGACACTGAGTTCAGAGACACACCTAGGCCAGTCACTATACACAGTGGGCTCCCAAATTATTGACACCTGTAACGCTCKTCGTAATCCTCCTCGTCTGAGGAGGAGCAAGGATCGGACCAAAGCGCAGCGTGGTTTGAATACATACTTTAATWWWTTAAACGAAGACGAAAAACACTTGACAAAATACAAAACAATAAACGACGTGAACAAACGAACGAAAACAGTACCGTGTGGCGAACAAACACAGACACGGCAACAATCACCCACAAACAAACAGTGAAAACAGCCTACCTTAATATGGTTCCCAATCAGAGACAATGACAAACACCTGCCCCTGATTGAGAACCATATTAGGCCAAACAATAAAACCAACATAGCAACACATAACATAGAATGCCCACACACTCACGTCCTGACCTAACTAAACAAGACTGAAAAAGAAATAGGTCAGGAACGTGCAGTAACCCCCCCCCCCCCCCCAAGTGCGGAACTCGCGGCGCAAAACCTGAACCTATAGGGAGGGTCTGGGTGGGCATCTGTCACGGCTCTGCCTCTGGCTCTGCTCTGCTCGGACGTGGCCCCAACCCCACCATAGTTAATTCCCCGCTTCTGTGGTCTTCCTCTTATGGCGACCCTCCATATTAACCCACTGGACTAAGGGGCAGCACCGGACTAAGGGGCAGAATGAGAGGGACCGACTGAGGGGCAGTCGGACTGAGGGAGCTCGGACTGAGGGCGCTCTTTGGCTGGCTGGCGGCTCTGGCAGCTCCTGGCTGGCTGGCGGCTCTGGCAGCTCCTGGCTGGCTGGCGGCTCTGGCAGCTCCTGGCTGGCGGCTCCTGGCTGGCTGGCGGCTCTGGCAGCTCCTGACTGGCTGGCAGTCCCTGGCTGGCTGGCGGTCTGGGGCCTGGCTGGCGGCGCTCTGGCGGCTCCTGTCTGGGCGGGCGGCTCTGGCGGCTCTGTCTGGCGGGCGGCTCTGGCGGCTCCTGTCTGGCGGGCGGCTCTGGCGGCTCCCTGTCCTGGGGGCGGCTCTGGGGCTCCTGTCTGGCGGGCGGCTCTGGCGGCTCCTGTCTTGCGGGCGGCTCTGCGGCTCCTGACAGACGGGCGGCTTTGAAGGCTCAGGACGAGATGGGCGGCTTTGAAGGCTCAGGACAGACGGAGCGGCCTCAGACGGCGCTGGGCAGATGGACAGCTCAGACGGCGCTGGCAGACGGGCAGCTCAGACACGCTGGGCAGACGGGCAGTTCAAGACGGAGCTGGGCAGACGGGCACACCTGTAGGGAGGAGACGGAGAGACAGCCTGGTGCGTGGGGCTGTGCACAGGACCCACCAGGCTGGGAAGACTACAGGAGGCTTGGTGTTAGGAGGCACCTGAAGGCCGGGCTGTGGGGGAGCACTGGAGCTTCTGGTGCGCAGCCATTGGCCCACCCCCAGGCTGGAATACTACTCTAAGCCGCGGACCCTCCAGAGTGGCAGGCACAGTTTGAACCGGGCTGTGGGTGAGCACTGGAGATCTAGTGCCTACTACGCCGCCCTCTCCCTTAGGCTCCACTCCCACATTTGCCCGGTACGAGCGAGCGTAGGATAGGAACGACTGCACCCTCCCAGCGCCCGGAGACACACGCACGCAGAGCCGGCGCAGGATACCTGGACCGAAACGGCTTACCGGAGACCAAACACGCTGAGCAGGCACAATACGCCCAGGCTGGATGCCCAACCACATGACACTTTCGGGGGGCTGCCCTATAGCGCACCGGGCTATGGCACCACTGGCCGAACCGTGCGCTTAACCGCATAACACGGTGCCTGACCAGTAAACCGCGCTGTCTTATAATAAGCACGAGGAGTGAGCTCAGGTCTGCTACCTGGCTTAGCCACACTCCCCTTTAGCCCCACCCCCCCAAAAAACATTCTGGGGCTGCCTCTCATACCTGTCGCGCTGCCGTGCTGCCTCCTCATATATCGCGCCGCACAGCTTTCGCCCCCTCCAGCTCAGCTTTGGGGCGACGATATTCCCCCAGCGTGTGCTCAGGGTCCTTCTCCGTTTAAAATCTCCTCCCATGGTCCAGGAGTCCTGAGATTTTGGCCGCTGCTGCTGCTGCTGTTGCTGCCCGTTACCACGCTGCTTGGTCCTTTTGTGGTGGGTGAATCTGTAACGCTCGTCGTAATCCTCCTCGTCTGAGGAGGAGCAAGGATCGGACCAAAGCGCAGCGTGGTTTGAATACATACTTTTATTATTTAAACGAAGACGAAAAACACTTGACAAAATACAAAACAATAAACGACGTGAACAAACAAACKAAAACAGTACCGTGTGTCGAACAAACACAGACACGGCAACAATCACCCACAAACAAACAGTGAAAACAGTCAACCTTAATATGGTTCTCAATCAGAGACAATGACAAACACCTGCCTCTGATTGAGAACCATATTAGGCCAAACAATAAACCCAACATAGAAACACATACCATAGAATGCCCACCCAGCTCACGTCCTGACCAACTAAACAAGACTGAACAAAGGAAATAAGGTCAGGAACGTGACAACCCCATTGATAAAGAGCAACAAAAATGACAAATTATACTAATACTAATACAGTCACTCAGAGAAAGAGATTTTGTTTAACAAGTAATACTTTTTAGTACTGATTACCAACCCTGTTTTSAATACCTTTCAATTCCTCTCCTCTCGAGGATAACGGCGCTGAGCCTTATCAATACCTCACCTCTCGAGGATAACGGCGCTGAGCCTTATCAATACCTCACCTCTCGAGGATAATGGCGCTGAGCCTTATCAATACCTCACCTCTCGAGGGTAACGGCACTGAGCCTTATCAATACCTCTCCTCTCGAGGATAACGGCACTGAGCCTTATCAATACCTCACCTCTCGAGGATAACGGCACTGAGCCTTATCAATACCTCACCTCTCGAGGGTAACGGCGCTGAGCCTTATCAATACCTCACCTCTCGAGGATAACGGCACTGAGCCTTATCAATGCCTCACCTCTCGAGGATAACGGCACTGAGCCTTATCAATACCTCCAGATCGTTGATATCCTTCATCTGGTCTGATGGACTGACCCTCTTCATTTCAAACCACAGTGTTTCAAATGAGGTTCAAGTCAGCAGACTGAGATGGCCATTACAAAATGCTGATTAAAGGCCCAGTGCTGTCAAAAATATGATTTTTTCCCTGTGCTTTATATACATTCTCACGGTAATGATGATGGAATAATACTGTGAAATTGTGAAAATGATGATAACTCCCTTTCAGTGTAAAGAACTGTTTGAACAGACCGGCTGAAATGTTAGCCTGTTTCGGTGGGATGGAGTTTTGATCTGCCTGGTGACATCAGCAAATGAGCTATTAGACCAATGAGAAAGATCGCCTGTAAATGCTTGAGCAGTGGTGGGTTCGGCATTGACATTAGAAGGGTTACAACCTAGACTGTTGTAAACCTCTCAACAACATTGAAATGATTAAATCAGAGGATTGTTCACGGTCGCACGACGTGAACTTCCTGTCTGGGAGACCTCCCTCTCACTCCCTCTTCCTCACCCCTCCGTACCTCCTCACCATTCTGATAGACCCCCCCTAGGGACAATTAGGAGCCTGCGTCTTGTGACCGTAGCGTAGTATTGGTATGTACGGCAGGACAACTCGGAGAAGATAGGTAGAGAGCAAGCCATGTAACGCTTTATAGGTTAACAGTAAACGCTTGACAATCAGCCCTTGCCTTAACAGGAAGCCAGTGGTAGGGAAGCTAGCACTGGAGTAATATGATCAATTTCTTGGTTCAGGTCAGGATTCTAGCAGCCGTATTTAGCACTAACTGAAGTTTATTTAGTGCTTAGTCCAGGTAGCCGGAAAGTAGAGCATTGCAGTAGTCTAACCTAGAAGTAACAAATGCATGGATTAATTTTTCTGCATCATTTTTGGACAGAAAATTTCTGATTTTGCAATGTTACGTAGATGGAAAAACGTGCCCTTGAACAGTCTTGATTATGTTCGCCAAAGAGAGATCAGGGTCAAGAGTAACGCGAGGTCCTTCACAGTTTTATTTGAGACGACTTTACAACCATCAAGATGATTGTCAGATTAACAGAAGATCTCTTTGTTTTTGGACCTAACCCCCAATTAAGGAAAGCCCCCTCTCTCCTCACCCTAACCCCAATAAGGGAAAGCCCCCTCTCCTCCTCCCTAACCCCCAATAAGGGGAAAGCCCCCTCTCTCCTCACCCTAACACCCCAATAAGGGAAAGCCCCCTCTCTCCTCACCCTAACACCCCAATAAGGGGAAAGCCCCTCTCTCCTCACCCTAACCCCCAATAAGGGGAAAGCCCCCTCTCTCCTCACCCTAACCCTCAATAAGGGGAAAGCCCCCTCTCTCCACCCCTAACACCTCCCAATAAGGGGAAAGCCCCTCTCTCCTCACCCTACACCCCAATAAGGGGAAAGCCCCTCTCTTCCTCACCCTAACACCCAATAAGGGGAAACGCCCCCTCTCTCCTCACCCTACACCCAATAAGGGGAAAGCCCCCTCTCTCCTCACCCTAACCCCCAATAAGGGGAAAGCCCCCTCTCTCCTCACCCTAACCCCTCAATAAGGGGAAAGCCCCTCTCTCCTCACCCAACACCCCAATAAGGGAAGCCCCCTCTCTCCTCACCCTAACCCCCGATAAGGGGAAAGCCCCCTCTCTCTTCACCCTAAACCCCTCATAAGGGGAAAGCCCCCTCTTCTCACCCTAACCCAATAAGGGAAGCCCCTCTCTCCTCACCCTAACCCTCAATAAGGGGAAAGCCCCCTCTCTCTTCACCCTAACCCCCAATAAGGGGAAAGCCCCCTCTCTCCTCACCCTAACACCCAATAAGGGGAAAGCCCCCTCTTCTCTTCACCCTAACCCTCAATAAGGGAAAGCCCCCTCTCTCCTCACCCTAACCCCCTGGTGTAACTAAGTAACTAATGTAACTGGTGTAACTTATCAGTAACTGACTAGGTATCAGTAATGACTAGGTATCACTAACTGACTAGGTTATCACTAATGAACTAGTATCAGTAATACTAGATCAGTAATGACTAGTATCACTAACTGACTAGTATCAGTATACTAGACTTACAGACTACGTACATAATACTAGGTATCAGAACTGATAGGTATCACTAACTGACTTAGGTATCAGTAACTGACTAGCATCACTAATACTAGTATCAGTAACTGACTAGTATCAGTAACTGATAGGTATCAGTAACTGATAGTATCACTAAACTGACTAGGTACAGCTACGACTAGTATCAGTATGCGTATATAACGACTAGGTATCAGTAACTGGACTAGGTAGTATCAGTACATAACTGACTAGGTATCACTAACGACTAGTATCAGCTAACTGACTAGTATCAGTAACTACTAGGCTCACTAACTGACTAGGTATCATAATGACTAGGTATCAGTAACTACTGGTTCAGTAACTGACTAGGTTCACTAACTGATAGGTATCAGTAACTGACTAGTCTCAGTAACTGACTAGGTATCACTAACTGACTAGGTATCATAACTGACTAGGTATCATAACTGATAGGTATCAGTAAGGACTAGGTATCACTAACTGACTAGGTATCAGTAACTGACTAGGTATCACTAACTGTCTAGGTATCACTAACTGACTAGGTATCACTAACTGACTAGGTATCATAAAACTGACTAGGTATCAGTAACTGACTAGGTTCAGTTAACTACTAGGTATCACTAACTGATAGGCATCAGTAAAACTTGACATAGGTATCAGTAACTGACTAGGTATTCACTAACTGACTAGGTATCACTAATGTCTAGGTATCAGTAACTGAGAGTATCACTAACTGACTAGCATATCAGTAACTGACTAGGAATTCAGTAACTGACTAGGTTATCATAACTGATAGTATCAGTAACTGACTAGGTATCAGTAACTGACTAGGTATCACTAACTGGACTAGTAATGTTAATGCAGGTATTGACTAGACCAGTATATCAGTAACTGACTAAGTATTCACGTAACTGACTTAGGTATCACTAAACTGCTCGAGTTCA
>NC_036854.1:5238225-5256117 GCF_002910315.2 Salvelinus sp. IW2-2015 | reverse complement strand
ATCCAAGGGAAAGCCCCCCTCTCTCCTCACATTAACCCCCCCCCCCCCAATAAGGGGAAATCCCCCCCCTCCTCACCCCTCGTCACCCTAACTCTAACACCCCATAAGGAGAAAGTCTCCCTCCTCCTTCGACCGCTGAACCCTTGTCCACCCCAAAAGGGTAAATTCCCCGTCTTCATCTTCACACAAAACCTCACCCCACAAGGGGATATAGTCCCCACGCCCTCCTCACCCCATACAGTCAACCTGCTAGACCCCAGGCCCAACTCGCAATAATGTGACGAAGCCCACTTCTACCTCCTCATCCCTAACCCCCCAATAAGTGGGAGAAGCCCTTCTCTCATCCTCACCCTAACCCCTACCAACTATCCTTCACCCCCAACCAATAAGGGGAAAAGCCCCCTGCTCTCTCACCCTATACACCCCACATTAGAGGAAAGCCCTGCCTCCTCACCCTACACCCCCCGAAGGAAATAAGGGAAGAGCCCCCTCTCTCCTCACCCCAACACCCAATTAAGGGAAGAGCCCCCACTCTTCTCCTCACCCTACCCCCAATAAGGGAACCCCTCTTCCTCACGCCTAACCCCCCAATAAGGGAAAGCCCCCTCTCTCTCACGCGAACCCCCAATAAGGGGAAAAGCGCCCCTCTCTCCTCACCCTAACCCCTCAATAAGGGGAAAAGCCCCCTCTCTTCCGTCACCCTAAACCCCCACATAAGGGAAAGCCCCTCTCTCCTCACCTAACACCCCAATAGGGGAAGCCCCCTCTCTCCTCACCCTAACCCCCAATAAGGGGAAAGCCCCTCTCTCCTCACCCTAACCCCCCAATAAGGGAAAACCCCTCTCTCTCACCCTAACCTCCCCAAAAGGGAAAGCCCCCCTCTCCTCACCCTAACCCCCATAAGGAAAGCCCTCTCTCTCCCCTACACCCCAATAAAGGGGAAAGCCCCCTCTCTCCTCACCCTAAACCCCCAATAAGGGAAAGCCCCCTCTCTCCTCACCTAACACCCCAATAAAGGGAAAGCCCCTCTTCCCACCCTAACACCCCAATAAGGGGAAAGCCCCTCTCTCTCACCCTAACACCCCATAAGGGGAAAGCCCCTCTCTCCTCACCCTAACCCCTCAATTAAAGGGAAAGCCCCCTCTCTCCTCATCCTCAACCCCCAATAAAGGGAAGCCCCCTCTCTCCTCACCCTACACCCCAATAAGGGGAAAGCCCCTCTCTCCTCACCCTAACACCCAATAAGGGAAAGCCCCCTCTCTTCCTCAACCCTAAACACCCCAAATAAGGGAAAGCCCCCTCTCTCCTCACCCTAACACCCCAATAAGGGAAAGCCCCCTCTCTCCTCACCCTAACACCCCAATAAGGGGAAAGCCCCCTCTCTCCTCACCCTAACCCCAATAAGGGAAAGCCCCCTCTCTCCTCGACCCTGTCAACCCCAATAAGGGGAAAGCCCCCTTCTCTCTCACCCTAACCCCCAATAAGGGGAAAGCCCCCTCCTCTCCTCACCCTGTCACCCCAATAAGGGGAAAGGCCCCTCTCTCCCCTCACCCTACCCCCCAATAAGGGGAAAGCCCCCTCTCTCTCACCCTAAACCCCCAATAAGGGGAACCCCTCTCTCCTACCCTGTCACCCCAATAAGGGGAAAGCCACCTCTCTCCTCACCCTAACCCCTCAATAAGGGGAAAGCCCCTCTCTCCTCACCCTAACCCCCCAATAAGGGAAAGCCCCCTCTCTCCTCACCCTAATCAATCAATCAATCAATTTTATTTTATATAGCCCTTCGTACATTCAGCTAATATCTCGAAGTGCTGTACAACACCCAGCCTAAAACCCCAAACAGCAGTAATGCAGGGTAGAAAGCACGGTGGCTAGGAAAACTCCCTAGAAAGGCCAAAACCTAGGAAGAAACCTAGAGAGGAACCAGGCTATGAGGGTGGCCAGTCCCTCTTCTGGCTGTGCCGGGTGGAGATTATAACAGAACTATGCCAAGATGTTCAAAAATGTTCATAAGTGACAAGCATGGTCAAATAATAATCATAATAATTTCAGTTGGCTTTTCATAAGCCGATCATCAAGAGTTGAAAAACAACAGGTCTGGGACAGGTGGCGGTTCCATACCGCAGCAGAACAGCTGAAACTGGAATAGCAGCAAGGCCAGGCGGACTGGGGACACGCAAGGAGTCACCACGGCGCCCAGTCCCGACGCATGGTCTAGGGCCCAGGTCAGCAGACAGTTGAAACTGGAATAGCAGCAAGGCCAGGCGGACTGGACAGCAAGGTGTCATCATGCCCGGTGAGTCCTGACGTATGGTCTAGGCTCAGGTTCTCAGAGAGAAAGAGAGATACGAGAAGAATTAGAGAGAGCATACTTAAATTCACACAGGACACTGGATAAGACAGGAGAAGTATCCAGGTAACCAACTGACCTAGCCCCCGAACACAAACTACTGCAGCATAAATACGTGAGGCTGAGACAGGAGCGGTCAGGAGACACTGTTGGCCCATCCGAAGAAACCCCGGACAGGGCCATAGGAAGGATATACCCACCCACTTGCCAAAGCACAGCCCCCGCACCACTAGAGGGAAATCCTCAACCACCAACTTACAATCCTGAGACAAGGCCGAGTATAGCCACAAAGGTCTCCACCACAGCACAAACCAAGGGGGGCGCCAACCCAGACAGGAAGATCACGTCAGTAACTCAACCCACTCAAGTGACGCACCCTCCTAGGGACGGCATGAAAGAGCACCAGCAGCCAGTGACTCAGCCCCTGTAACAGGGTTAGAGGCAGAGAATCCCAGTGGGAGAGGGAACCGCCTGGCAGAGACAGCAAGGGCGGTTCGTTGCTCCAGAGCCTTCCGTTCACCTTCAGCTCCTGGGCCCTCAACTCATCATATTGACCTACTGAAGAGATAATGCTTCAGTAAAGACTTAAAGGTTGAGACCGGTCTGCGTCTCTTCACATGGGTAGCAGACTGTTCCATAAAATGGAGATCTATAGAGAAAAGCCTGCCTCCGCTGTTTGCTTAGAAATTCTAGGGACAATTAGAGGCCTGCGTCTTGTGACCGTAGCGTACGTATTGGTATGTACGCAGACCAGACTCGGAAAGATAGGTAGGAGCAAGCCATGTAACGCTTTATAGGTTAACAGTAAAACCTTGAAATCAGCCCTTGCCTTAACAGGAAGCCAGTGTAGGGAAGCTTAGCACTGAGATATGATCAAATTTCTTGTTCTGTCAGGATTCTAGCAGCCGTATTTAGCACTAACTGAAGTTTATTTAGTGCTTTATCCAGGTAAGCCGGAAAGATAGAGCATTGCAGTAGTCTAACCTAGAAGTAACAAATGCATGGATTAATTTTTCTGCATCATTTTGGACAGAAAATTTCTATTTTTGCAATGTAGTAGATGGAAAAAGCTGTCCTTGAAACAGTCTTATAATGTTCGCAAAAGAGAGATCAGGGTCAAGAGTAACGCCGAGGTCCTTCACAGTTTTATTTGAGACGACTTTACAACCATCAAGATGAATTGTCAGATTTAACAGAAGATCTCTTTGTTTCTTGGGACCTAACCCCCCAATAAGGGAAAGCCCCTCTCTCCTCACCCTAAACCCCCCATAAAAGGGAAAACCCCCTCTCTCCTCACCCTAACCCCCAATAAGGGAAAGCCCCCTCTCTCCTCACCCTAACACCCCATAAGGGAAAGGCCCCCATAAGCCCCTCTCTCCTCACCCTAACACCCCAATAAGGGAAAGCCCCCTCTCTCCTCACCCTAACCCCCCAATAAGGGGAAAGCCCCCTCTCTCCTCACCCTAACCCCTCAATAAGGGGAAAGCCCCCTCTCTCCTCACCCAACCCCCAATAAGGGAAAGCCCCCTCTCTCCTCACCCTAACCCCCAATAAGGGAAAGCCCCCTCTCTCCTCACCCTAACCCCCCAATAAGGGAAAGCCCCCTCTTCCTCACCCTAACCCCTCTAATAAGGGAAGCCCCCTCTCTCCTCACCCTAACCCCTCAATAAGGGGAAAGCCCCCTCTCTCCTCACCCTAACACCCTCAATAAGGGGAAAGCCCCCCTCTCTCCCACCTAACCACCCCATAAGGGGAAAGCCCCTCTCTCCTCACCCTAACACCCCAATAAGGGAAAGCCCCCTCTCTTCCTCACCCTGGAACCCCTTCACATAAGAGGGAAAGCCCCCTCTCTCCTCACCCTAACCCCTCGATAAGGGGAGCGCCCCTCTCTCCTCACCCTAACACCCCAATAAGGGACAACCCCTCTCTCCTCACCCTAACCCCCCGATAAGGGGAAAGCCCCCTCTCTCTTCACCCTAACCCTCACATAAGGGGAAAGCCCCCTCTCTCTTCACCTAACCCCTCAATAAGGGGAAAGCCCCTCTCTCCTCACCCTAACCCCTCAATAAGGGAAAGCCCCCTCTCTCCTCACCCTAACACCCCATAAGGAAAGCCCCCTCTCTCCTCACCCTAACACCCCGATAAGGGAGAACCCTCTCTCTTCACCCTACCCCTCAATAAGGGAAAGCCCCCTCTCCTCCTCACCCTACACCCCCAAAAGGCGGAAAGCCCCCTCTCCTTCACCCTAACCCCTCAATAAGGGGAAAGCCCCTCTCTCCTCACCCTAACACCCAATAAGGGAAAGCCCCCTCTCTCTTCACCCTAACCCCTCAATAAGGGAAAGCCCCCTCTCTCCTCACCCTAACCCCTCAATAAGGGGAAAGCCCCCTCTCTCCTCACCCTAACACCCCAATAAGGGGAAAACCCCCTCTCTCCTCACCCTAACACCCCGATAAGGGGAAAGCCCCCTCTCTCTCACCCTAACACCCCAATAAGGGGAAAGCCCCCTCTCTTTCACCCTAACCCTCAATAAGGGGAAAGCCCCCTCTCTCCTCACCTAACACCCGTAAGGGGAAAGCCCCCTCTTCTTCACCCTAACCCCTCAATAAGGGGAAAGCCCCCTCTCTCCTCACCCTAACCCCCAATAAGGGGAAAGCCCCCTCTCTCCTCACCCTAACACCCCAATAAGGGAAAGCCCCCTCTCTCCTCACCCTAACACCCCGATAAGGGAAAGCCCCTCTCTCTTCACCCTACCCCTCAATAAGGGGAAAGCCCCCTCTCTCCTCACCCTAAACACCCCAATAAGGGGAAAGCCCCCTCTCTCTCTCACCCTAACACCCCAATAAGGGGAAAGCCCCCTCTCTCTTCACCCTAACCCCTCAATAAGGGGAAAGCCCCTCTCTCCTCACCCTAACCCCTCAATAAGGGAAAGCCCCCTCTCTCCTCACCCATACACCCTCAATAAGGGAAAGCCCCCTCTCTCTCCTCACCCTAACCCTCAATAAGGGAAAGCCCCCTCGTCTCTTCACCCTAACCCCTCAATAAGGGAAAGCCGCTCTCGCCTCACCCTAAACCTCGAATGAAGGGGAAGCGCCCCTCTTCCTCACCCTCAAACCCCCAATACCACCGAGGAGAACACCCCCTCTCTCTCACCCTAACCCCTCAATAGAAGGGAAACCCCCTCTCTCTTCACCCTAACAACCCTCAATAAGGGAAAGCCCCCTCTGCTCCTCACCCTAAACACCCTCAATAAGGGAAAGCCCCCCTCTTCCTCACCCTAACACCCCAATAAGGGGAAACCCTCGCCCCTCGTCTCCTTCACCCTAACCCCTCATAAGGGGCCCCTCCCTCCACCTAACCCCTCAATAAGGGGAAACCCCTCTCTTCTCCAAACCAACCCTGAAAACCCACCCTCAACCCCTTAAAAGGAGAATCAAATAAGGGGAAAGCCCCTCTTCTCTTCACCCTAACCCTCAATAAGGAAAGCCTCCTCCTCACCTACCCCCCATCATAAGAGGGAAAGCCCCCTCTCTCACCCTAACCCTCAATAAGGGAAAGCCCCCTCTCTCTTCAACCCTAACCCCTCTGCACCTAACCCTCAAGAAGAAAGCCCTCTCTCCTGTACGACACATAACCCCTTCGAAATAAGGGAAAGACCGCACACATCTCCCTTCATTCACCCTTATACCCCTCTCAATAAGAGGAATTCCCCCCTTTTCCTTCCCCTTAGACACCCCTTTCGTTGCTAATCAAACTAATACGATATACCTATAGTCTGCACTCCTGCGTGTAACTGGTGTAACTTGCATAAAGCATCTAACTAGTCCAACATGCACTAATTCGGGCGTGAGCTTAGTCGATCAATAACTGACGTAGTAATCCAGGTAGTACCTTCGCAGCTTAAAACGGTAATCCTCAGTACACAACAACGACTAGCCGCATCTCACCTTAAACATCGCCCGACCGTATCGACTTAAACTGACTAGATATCACTAACTGACTAGGTATCACCTAAGCGTGACTAGGTATCATCAACTGATATCAGCCGGTACTCACAACCACTCCACCACGTATAATTGCAGGTTAATCTGACATGAGGATCAGCTAACTGGACTAGGTATCACTACTGACTAGCAATCACTAGGACTGACTAGGTATCGACATGATACCCAGTAGCTGAGTGTACTCTACTAACTCGACACACGGCATGAATCAGCCATAAACCACGCTGAACTCCTAGGCGTTATACACTCAGCTAACTGACTAGGGTATCACTAACTGAACTAGTATCACTACAACTGACTACCGTATCACTAACTGACTAGGACACACAGCGTGCAACTTGACTATGTATCCACTACCCAAGTAGCTAGGTATCAGCTAAGCGACTAGTATCACTAACTGACGTTAGGTATCACTAACGATCTAGGCATCACTAAACTGACTGAGGTACTGCACTGAAAAACTCAGCATCTGATCGCAAATCACTCTGAACATCCGAGCTAAGGTATCCACGTAAGCGTGCAGCTAGGTATCCATGCTGACAGCTGACTAGTCTATCAGTACACTCGACGTCACACAGGCCACAAGAGTCTCGCGTAATCAGGAAGCTCAGGTATACCAGTTAAGCTTGACATAAATAACTCTAACTGACTAGGTATCACTAACTGACTAGGTATCAGTAACTGACTAGGTATCAGTAACTGATTGCTGTGCTGTTACTGTTACACTACAAATGAGAGTTGGGTTTGGCTGGTGTATACTTTTGAAAGTGTCTAAGCCGTATGAGGAAACCCCCCTTTCCTACCCCCCCCCCGTCCTCTGCCCCCCCTCTTCCCCTTGTTCCTCCCTCCTCTCATTGCCTTGACTGTTGGGCTCCTCTCAAGCTGTTTCCTGTCTCCTGGACCACAGTGCTCTCTGAGGAGTCCGCTGGGTCGGAGGCCTGCATGGCTAGGTAGTACCACATGGGCCTGCAGTATTATACAGCTGCAGAGCTAGTATTCTGAACCACACTGTTCTCTGAGGGTACAGGGGTCTAGTGCAGAGCCTGGGTTGGAGGCCTGGCTTTCCCAGACACAGGGATGGGTGTCAAGGAGCAGCAGTGGCGGGAAGGGAAGTCCAGGCTTGTCCCGGAATACAGGTGCTTTTTTTTTGTATTATTCTAAGGACAAGGAGCCACAAGTTGAGCAATAGGTCAATAGGTCACCACACCGGACCCTCCTGGAAGCGGCAGTGTACAGAGACTCAGATGTCTGATCACTTAACAGTTGAAGGGAAGCGGAATAGAAAATGTTTGGATTTTGGGGCGAAGTGACATTCTTCTCACTCCTTGTCCTCGCCTCTGAGAGACACAGACACGGCAGACACACACATACGTATAGTGACATTCTTCCCACTCCTTGTCCTCGCCTCTGAGAGACACAGACACGGCAGACACACACATACGTATAGTGCCACCATGTCGGAGAGCGATTAACACAGGAAGTGAGTCTAAGTGAGCCAATGACGGAGGTCGCAATCAAGCACTGCACTCAACACAAAGGACACACAACAGCTCAGCGTCACCGTGGGTGTGGGTATAATGTATACTGTGGGTATAATGTTGACACCGGTTGGAACAGCCTACTACTTTTACCTATTTACTCAATTACATTATTACATTAATAAATTAAAGCCTAATAACACGGACGTTGGTTCTTGTCCCCCAAAAATAACTTTATTATTATTTTAGATCTTTTGAGAAATATGAAGGGATTTTGTCAGTATTGTTCAAATAGATCTTCTAACTTCTCCATTTAAAAGGGATTTTGTGAGTAACTTCCCATATTATAGATATAGATGTTGTGAGTACTTCCCATTTAAAAGGGATTTTGTGAGTACTTCTCCATTTGAAAGAATTTTTTGTGAGTACTTCTCTATTTAAAAAGGATTTTTGTGAGTACTTCTCAGATTTAAAAGGGATTTTGTGAGTACTTCTCCATTTGAAAAGGGATTTTGTGAGAACTTCTCCATTAAAAGGGATTTTAAAAAGGATTTTGTGAGTACTTCTCTATTTAAAAGGGATTTTGTGAGTACTTTCCATTTAAAAGGATTTTGTGAGTACTTCTCTATTTAGAAAGGGATTTTGTGAGTACTTCTCTATTTGAAAGGGATGTTTGTGAGTACTTCTCCATTTAAAAGGGTTTTGTGAGTACTTCTCTACCTCGCATTTAAATAGAGATTTTGTGATACTTCTCCATTTAAAAGGGATTTTGGTGAGTACTTCACTATTTAAAAGGGATTTTGTAAGTACTTCTCTATTTAAAAGTGATTTGGTAAGTATTCTCTATTTAAAAGGGATTTTGTTAGTACTACTCTATTTGAAAAGGGATTTGTGAGTACTTCTCCATTTGTAAGTACTTCTCCATTTAAAAAGGATTTGTGAGTACTTCTCCATTTAAAAGGGATTTGTAGCAGCTGACTATTTTTGATTCCATGTAGAATCGTTGTATCACCTGGGCTGGAGGGATCTGCACAGCCAAGATATTTACATGTTATTCTCTATTGTACAGTAATAGTCATGTAAAACCAATCAGACAGTCTTCCACTGGTTGATCCTCCAGACTACTTCCTGATCTCCAGGTCATTCACCGTGTTCCTGGTAACCTCTCTTGAAGCAGGAATGTTAAACAGAACCCCTTCGGTTTAAAAAGTGTGTCATTGGTTTCCCCAATATTTAATATTTCTGACATGGGCAAAAGTTTTTACTATCCTTGGTACTCTATCCTTGGTACTCTATCCTTGGTACTCTATCCTTTCCTGACCCTTGGTAAACACAGATCTATCACTATGATAGTCCTGGTAGTCCTGGTAGTCCCTGGTAGTCACAATAGTCCTGATAGTCCTGGTAGTCCTGGTAGCCATGGTATTCCTGGTAGTCATGGTAGTCCTGGTAGTCCTGGTAGTCCTGGTAGTCATGGGTAGTCTGGTAGTCATGGTAGTCCTGGTAGTGCCTGGTATCATGGGTAAGTCATGGTAGTCCTGACAGCCCAGATAGTCCTGGTAGTCCTGGTATCTGGTAGTCCTGGTAGCATGGTATTCTGGTAGTCATGGTATCCTTGTGTAGTCATGGTAGTCCTGGTAGTCCTGGTAGTCATGGTAGTCATGGTAGTCATGGTAGTCCTGACAGCCCAGATAGTCCTGGTAGTCATGGTAGTCCTGAGTCATGGTAGTCCTGGTAGCCATGGTAGTCATGGTAGTATTGGTAGTCATGGTAGTATTGGTAGTCTTGGTAATCCTGGTAGCCTATGAAGGAGGCTAACATCAAGCCATAGAGAGGGAGGCAGCCAGCCAGCCAGTCTGCCATTTTTTAGCGCGTCAGCCAGTCAGTCATACAGCCAGGCAGTCAGCAGTCAGGGAGGCAGTAGCCAGCCAAGCCAGCAGCCTGTTTATCAGTAAGCCAGTCATTACAGTTTGTCAGGCGTCAGTCCGCCAATCAGTCAGTCGAGTCAGCAGTTTATCCAAGTCAGGTTCGAGTTTGTCAGCCAGTTTGTCAGTCAGTCAAACCACCTGCCAGTCCAACAGTTGTTTATCGAGTCAGAGCAGCCAAGTCAACACGTTTAGTCAGTCAAGCAAGCGCAGTCAGACCATGTTTGTCAGGACAGTCAACCACGCTGCCAGTCAGACAGTTTGTTGCCAGCAGATCAAAGATCTGAGGTGGAGTGGCGCCCACAGGACTGGAAAACCCCGCCCCCAGGTCACGTGCCAGGGTGAACAGTCCAGGTGACGGCCCGGCCAGCCCATGGGACCAAGAGACCCAGGTGACAGCCCAAGGTGACAGACGCCAGGTGACAGACAGCCACGGTTGACAGCCCATGTGACAGGCCCAGTGACAGGCCCAGGTGACCAGGCCCAGGTGACAGCCCAGTGACAGTCCCGGTTGGACAGCCGCAGGTGAAGGTACGCCCAGGTGAGCCAGGCAGCCCAGGCCGATGCGTCAAGTTTCCTAGGGTTCAAGGACAAGGTGATGTTCTGGAAAGTTGGCAAGAACTTGAGAGGAACGTATATCTTCTCCTAATTGAGGACTATCCCTAAGCTGTGGCCAGAAGAGAAGGAACTCGATCCCAGCCATGGAAAGCAGGCACAGTAGCACGTTGGGGAGCATTGCTAACATCGCCTATAACAGGCTCATTGTCTCACCCTCCCTTCAGAACCTGGAAGGATGAGAGGACCACGACCTTTGGTTCATAGCTTCAACCCACACCACACACACAAACACACACACACACACACACACACACCACACACACACAAAGATACACGACACAACCACTCACCACACACCCACTCAACCACACACAACACACACACACACACACACACACACACACACACACACACACACACACACAACAACACACACCACACACACACACACTTACACAACACACACCATGATATGGACTGCTGAATGTATATTTTTGTCTCTTGCTTTGTTTGCTCTTTTCCATATTATGTCTCTGATCAGCTACCCAGGAAAGGGCTGAAAACATCCCATAATAATACATGGAGCCTTAGAAATAAGGTCCATGAAATCAATAACTTAGTAACATCAGATAACATTCATATATTAGCCATTTCTGAGACTCACTTAGATCATTCATTTGATGATTCAGCAGTAGCAATACAAGGATATAACATCTATAGAAGAGACAGGAATGCTTATGGGGGAGGTGTTGCTGTATATATTCAGAGCCATATCCCTGTAATGCTTATGGGGGAGGTGTTGCTGTATATATTCAGAGCCATATCCCTGTAATGCTTATGGGGGAGGTGTTNGAGGTGTTACTGTATATATTCAGAGCCATATCCCTGTAATGCTTATGGGGGAGGTGTTACTGTATATATTCAGAGCCATATCCCTGTAATGCTTAGAGAAGATCTCATGTCAAGTGTTATTGAAGTGTTGTGGTTGCAGGTTCACCTGCCTCATCTAAAGCCTTTTCTTTTGGGGTGTTGCTATAGGCCACCAAGTGCTCACAGTCAGTATCTAAATAATATGTGTGAAATGCTTGGTAGTGTATGTGATGTAAACAGAGAGGTCTACTTTCTTGGGGACCTGAATATTGACTGGTTTTCATCAAGCTGTCCGCTCAAGAGGAAGGTTCTCACTGTAACCAGTGCCTGTAATCTGGTTCAGATTATTAATCAACCTACCAGGGTGTTTACAAACACTACAGGAACAGGATCATCCACATGTATCGATCACATTTTTACTAATACTGTAGAACTGTGTTCTCTAGCTGTATCCGTCCCCATTGGATGCAGTGATCACAATATAGTGGCTATATCCAGGAAAGACAAAGTTCCAACAGCTGAGCCTAAAATAGTGTATCAGAGATCATACAAAATATTTTACTGTTACTCTTATGTGGATGATTTTAAAATATGTTTGTGGGCCTCCCGGGTGGCGCAGTGGTCTAAGGCACTGCATCACAGTGCTAGCTGTGCCACCAGAGTCTCTGGGTTCGCGCCCAGGCTGGGCTGGGTTCGAGCCCAGGYTCTGTCGCAGCCGGCCGCGACCGGGAGGTCCGTGGGGCGACGCACAATTGGCCTAGCGTCGTCCGGGTTAGGGAGGGTTTTGCCGGTGGGGATATCCTTGTCTCATCGCGCACTAGCGACTCCTGTGGTGGGCTGGGCGCAGTGCGCGCTAACCAAGGTCGCCAGGTGCACGGTGTTTCCTCCGACACATTGGTGCGGCTGGCTTCCGGGTTGGAGGCGCGCTGTGTTAAGAAGCAGTGCGGCTTGGTTGGGTTGTGCTTCGGAGGACGCGTGGCTTTCGACCTTCGTCTCTCCCGAGCCCGTACGGGAGTTGTAGCGATGAGACAAGATAGTAACTACTAACAATTGGATACCACGAAAAGGGGGTTAAAAATAAAAAAAATTAAAAAATGTTTGTTGGTCTGATGTGATTAATGACCTTAGAGAGCCTTTTTATGTCTCTATTTGGTTTGGTCAGGGTGTGATTTGGGTGGGCATTCTATGTTCTTTATTTCTATGATATTGTGTTTCTATGTATTGGCCGGGTATGGTTCTCAATCAGGGACAGCTGTCTATCGATGTCTCTGATTGGGAACCATACTTAGGTAGCCCTTTTTCCCTCCTTTCGTTGTGGGTAGTTGACTTTTGTTAGTGGCCCTGTAAGCTTCACGGTCGGTTTTGTTCTTTATTGTTTTGTTGGCGACATTTTTACAAATAAAAGGAAAATGTACGCACACCACGCTGCACCTTGGTCCACTTCCTTTGGTCCACTTCCTGTGACGGCCGGGACACCTCTTAAGAAACTGACTGTTAGAACTTGGTCCACTTCCTGTGACGGCCGTGACACCTCTTAAGAAACTGACTGTTAGAACTTGTTCAGGCTCCATGGATTGATGAGGAAATTAAAAACTGTATGGTTGAAAGAGATGGGGGCAAAAGGAGCGGCTGATAAGACTGGCTGCACATCTGACTGGCTGACTTACTGAAAATTAAAAATGATGTGACTAAAACCAACAAAAAGAAGAAGAACCTGTATTATGAAGCCAAGATCAATGATAATAAAGAATGCTCTTCATTGTAACCAGAGGGCTTATATAAATAYTATGCATGCCCAGCCTCTCTTGGCTAAAAGTTGAGGAGAGACTGACTGCATCACTTCTTCTTTTTATAAGAAACATTAATGTGTTGAAAATCCCAAATGGTTTTCATTGTCAACTTACACACAGCTCCGACACACACACTTATCCCACCAGACATGCCACCAGGGGTCTTTTCACTAGTCCCCAAATCCAGAACAAATTCAAGAAAGCGTACAGTATTATATAGAGTCATTATTGTAATGGAACTTCCTTCCATCTCAGATTTCTCAAATGAACAGCAAACCTGGTTTCAAATAAACAGATAAAGCAACACCTCACAGCACAACGCCTCTCCCCTATTKGACCTCGATAGTTTGTGTACGTATTGGTATTAACGCCTGGAACTAACCCTCTCAGTACACTGGGGGGCTGAGTGTCTACACTACTGTCCCTCTGGGCTCCTGGAACTACTGTAACCCTAAGTCTCGGGTCCTTGAACTTGGAGGATTACAAAGAGCTGTCAGTCAGGGAGGTATGTTCTTGCGGTGGTCTCGCTCTTTCTCTCTACCACTGTGTCTGTAGACAGCTTCTGTCCAGAGCCGCAGTTTTAACGCATACCGTGATATAGTCATAGCCTCATATCTTGGATATGTCTCAAATGGCCCATAGAGCTCTGGTATAAAGTAGTGCACTATACAGGGATTAGGGTGCCATTTGGTCTAATGTAGTGCACTATACAGGGAATAGGGTGCCATTTGGGACTCACCCCTCACCATAACGCAACTGGCTGCGTCTCCATCTAACACACATGGACCCAGCCAGCCAGCCATAGCACAGAGACCTACATTCATACAGAAATGTTGTTCCTGTTATCTATTTACCAAAAGGCCCAGAGAGAAATGCTTAGTAAAAAAACAGGACAATCTGTGTTGCAGACTGAAAAGCCTTCTCTGTATCAAATAAAACCAGGACAATCTGTGTTGCAGACTGAAAAGCCTTCTCTGTATCAAATAAAAACAGGACAATCTGTGTTGCTGACTAAAAAGCCTTCTCTGTGTCAAATAAAACCAGGACAATCTGTGTTGCAGACTGAAAAGCCTTCTCTGTATCAAATAAAACAGGACAATCTGTGTTGCAGACTGAAAAGCTTCTCTGTGTCAAAATAAATCAGGACAATCTGTGTTGCAGACTGAAAAGCATTCTCTGTATCAAATAAAACCAGGACAATCTGTGTTGCAGACTGAAAAGCCTTCTCTGTATCAAATAAAACCAGGACAACCTGTGTTGCTGACTAAAAAGCCTTCTCTGTATCAAATAAAACCAGGACAATCTGTGTTGCTGACTAAAAAGCCTTCTCTGTATCAAATAAAACCAGGACAATCTGTGTTGCTGACTAAAAAGCCTTCTCTTCTTCTTCTACTGGATCCAGACATTATATTGTATTACAAAGATAGTTGACCTGTCGTTACGAACGACTCATTCATGGCATGGCATTATGTTCCCTAAATAGTGCTCTACGTATGACCAGGACTCATAGGGTGAACCAGTCGTTGTCTCTACGTATGACCAGGACTCATAGGGTGAACCAGTCGTTGTCTCTACGTATGACCAGGACTCATAGGGTTAACCAGTCGNATGACCAGGACTCATAGGGTTAACCAGTCGGTGTCTCTACGTATGACCAGGATGACCAGGACTCAGAACCAGCTGGCTGAGGGGACTCTTTTCTAGGTCCGTCTCTCTGTCGGTGAGGGCTTTGTCGTGGTTGTAGAATTGAATTGGTATTTTTGGTATTTTGATCATTAGCAGAAATCATCCTAATTCTGCTGTTAATTCTGCTGACATAGCCTGACCAGATGTGTAGCGGTCCTGTGTCAAAAAATACAAATATACAAGGCAACAATGATAGCCCACAAACACGAACCTAATTACAACAAACGATCACTCACAAACACAACATGGGGAACAGAGGGTTAAATAATAAACAAGTAATTGGTTGAGTGAAGCCAGCTGTGATAAGACAAAGACAGAACAAATGGAAAATGAAAAGTGGATCGGCGGTGGCTAGAAGGCCGGTGAAGTCGACCGCCTAACGCCGCCCGAACAAGGAGAGGGACCGACTTCGGCGGAAGTCGTGACCAGGTGAATCCAGGTGAAAGCTATATGATCCCTTATTGATGTCACTTGTTAAATCCACTTCAATCAGTGTAGATGAAGGGGAGGAGACAGGTTAAATAAGGATTTTAAAGCCTAGAGACAATCGAGACATGGATTGTGCCATTCAGATGGTGAACGGGCAAGATTTTGCCAAGAACTGCAACGCTGCCGGGTTTTTCACGCTCAACAGTTTCCCATGTGTATCAAGAATGGTTCATCCCTGTGGAATGCTTTCAACAACTTGTAGAGTACATGCCCTGACAAATTGAGGCTATTCTGAGGGCTGAAGGCGGGGTGGCTGGGGAGGGATGCAACTCAATATTAGGAAGGTGTTCCTTACGTTTGACATACTCAGTGTACGTAGCAGTCTATATAGAGTCTCAATCGGGTGCTTGGCCCATGTTCTGCCCCTCTCTCTCTCTCAATTCAATTCAATTCAATTCAATTCAAGGGGCTTTATTGGCATGGGAAACATGTGTTAACATTGCCAAAGCAAGTGAGGTAGATAACTAATATACAAAAGTAAGGTTTTGGTCTCTTCTCTTCTGTCTTCTCTGTCTCTCGCTGTGTCTCTCGCTGTCTTCGCTTGTCCTGTCTCTTCTCTCTCTCGTTCTCTCTCTTCTCTCCTTCTCTCTCTCTCATCCTCTCTCTCTCGTCTCTCTTCTCTCTCTCTTTCTCTCTTCTCTCTCTTTCTCCTCATCTTCTCTCTCTTCTCTTCTTCTCTCTCGTCTTTCTCCTCTGCTCTCATCCCCTCTCTCTCTACACAGTATTCACCCTACAAAAACACAAAAAATTTATCCCTTAAAAAGCATGATGTTTACAAATGAATTAAAAATGAAAAGCTGAATATCTAGAGTATAAGTATTCCTCCTTTTTTAAATGGAAAGCCTAATAAGTTCAGGAGTAAAAATGTGCTTAACAAGTCACAAATAATAGTTGCATGGACTACTGGTGTTAATAGTGTTTAATGGTTATTTATCTCCTCTTCTATATAAATACTAGATGTGTTGGTTGTAGCGTTCTCAACAGGCTTGTTCAAGACTGCTGCTGAATCATCTGGGTCACATCCAAATGGCCCCTATTCCTATATAGTGAGCTACTCTCCGGTGTATGTGACAATAAAACATATTTATTCATTTAAAAAAAAAAATCTAGCATTTTGAAACAGACCCTATTCCCTGTATTAGTGGCACTCTTTTGACCAGGCTCGTGTTCTTCTGAAACCAGAGAGTTACGCGTATAGTCTCACACTCGATCCTACGTCTGTTCTCTGTCTCTCTCTCTCTTTCCTCTCTCTCTCCTCTCTAGTCTCACAACCTCGATCCTACGTCTGTCTCTCTTGGTCTCTCTTCTCTTTTCTCCTCTCTTTCTCTCTCTCTAGTCTCACACTCAGATCCTACGTCTGTCCTTCTCTGTCTCTCTCTCTCCTCTCGGTAGTCTCACACCTGATCCTAGTCTGTCTCTCTGTCTTCTCTCTCTCTTTCTCCTCTGCTTTCTCCTCTCTAAGTCCTCACACCCCTCGATCCTACGGAGGGAGAGCTACCTCACTTAAAAGAACATCAAAAAACGATCCTTGGTCTATCTTCGTTTGTGTAGAACAGAAATATTGTCTGACTTCTCATCCTTACTAGCGGACCAAATGACATCCTATTCTATGTAGTGCCACTACTTTTAACAGGGCTAGTTTTAACAGAGGTCCTGGTGCAAAAGTAGTGCACTTGTATAGGGAATAGGGTTCTATCTTCATACAAACCTTTGTCTTCCATTGTCATGTCAGTAGAGGCCTATATATAGGCCTTCTTCCCTCCAGCTCTCCTGTCCAAATAAGGCCTCTTTTGCTATATAGTGCACTCCTTTTGGACCAGGGCCATAGGGTACGTGCACTTTTGACCAGGCCCATAGGGTAGGCTGCACTACTTTTGACCAGGGCCTCTGTAATAGGGTTCCCTCTTGTCTTCGTCTGTCTGCCTGTGAAAATAGCAGGGTGGCTGTGATGTGACGGGGGGGGGGGGCCTGTGTGTGACAGAGGGGGGGTGTGTTGTGAAGGGGGGGCTGTGTGTGACAGGGGGGGCTGTGTGTGACAGGGGGGGCTGTGTGTGACAGGGGGGGGGCTGTGTGTGACAGGGGGGGGCTGTGGTGTGACAGGGGGGGGGCTGTGTGTGACGGGGGGGGGGGCGTGTGTGACAGGTGGGGGGCTGTGTGTGACAGGGGGGGGGGGCTGTTGTGACAGGGGGGGGGCTGGTGTGACAGGGGGGGGGCTGTGTGTGACAGGGGGGGGTGTGTGTGACGGGGGGGGGCTGTGTGTGAAGGGGGGGGGGCTGTGTGTGAACAGGGGGGGGGCTGGTGTGTGACAGGGGGGGGCTGGTGTGTGACAGGGGGGCTCTGTGTGGTGACAGGGGGGGGGGCTGTGTGTGACAGGGGGGGGGCTGTGTGTGACAGGGGGGGGGGGGGGGGGGCTGTGTGTGACAGGGGGGGGGCTGGTGTGTGACAGGGGGGGGCTGTTGTGTGACGGGGGGGCTGCTTGTTGGTGACAGGGGGGGCTGGTGTGTGACGGGGGGGCTGATCCTCTAGTGATTTAACTGCTGCTATAGAAAGAAGCTTCCAGAGCTTCAGACACACTACACATTTATACTGTCTGCTGTTACACATAATCACTAAAAAATTTTTGGTATTTGGTTTATTTAGTTTGTTGAACAGTCTAAATATTTGTTCATGTCAAGCAAGTCAAGTTCAAGCTGGCATGCCATAGGACCAATGCATAGGACGCACATAGGCATGGCCATAGGA